>NW_026602217.1:0-22540 GCF_029448725.1 Salvelinus fontinalis | reverse complement strand
ACATGATTTGGAGCTTGTTTTTGAAAAGTGTTTATTTCTGTTTTTCAACATGATTTAGAGCTTGTTTTTGGAAAAGTGTTTATTTCTGTATTCCAATGTTGCAACTTGCTGAAAACCGTCCACAGTGTTCCTATCATCCTGATTAAACAGTACTGAAATAAAATTAACTTACAGAGAGCATCAAACATGATTTAGAGCTTGTTTATGGAAAAGTGTTTATTTCTGTATTTCAACATGATTTGGAGCTTGTTTTTGAAAAGTGCTTATTTCTGTTTTTCAACATGATTTAGAGCTTGTTTTTGGAAAAGTGTTTATTTCTGTATTCCAATGTTGCAACTTGCTGAAAACCGTCCACAGTGTTACTATCATCCTGATTAAACAGTACTGAAATAAAATTAACTTACAGAGTGCATCAAACATGATTTAGAGCTTGTTTATGGAAAAGTGTTTATTTCTGTATTTCAACATGATTTGGAGCTTGTTTTTGAAAAGTGCTTATTTCTGTTTTTCAACATGATTTAGAGCTTGTTTTTGGAAAAGTGTTTATTTCTGTATTCCAATGTTGCAACTTGCTGAAAACCGTCCACAGTGTTACTATAATCCTGATTAAACAGTACTTAAATAAAATTAACTTACAGAGAGCATCAAACATGATTTAGAGCTTGTTTATGGAAAAGTGTTTATTTCTGTATTTCAACATGATTTGGAGCTTGTTTTTGAAAAGTGCTTATTTCTGTATTTCAACATGATTTGGAGCTTGTTTTTGAAAAGTGTTTATTTCTGTTTTTCAACATGATTTAGAGCTTGTTTTTGGAAAAGTGTTTATTTCTGTATTCCAATGTTGCAACTTGCTGAAAACCGTCCACAGTGTTCCTATCATCCTGATTAAACAGTACTGAAATAAAATTAACTTACAGAGAGCATCAAACATGATTTAGAGCTTGTTTATGGAAAAGTGTTTATTTCTGTATTTCAACATGATTTGGAGCTTGTTTTTGAAAAGTGCTTATTTCTGTTTTTCAACATGATTTAGAGCTTGTTTTTGGAAAAGTGTTTATTTCTGTATTCCAATGTTGCAACTTGCTGAAAACCGTCCACAGTGTTACTATCATCCTGATTAAACAGTACTGAAATAAAATTAACTTACAGAGTGCATCAAACATGATTTAGAGCTTGTTTATGGAAAAGTGTTTATTTCTGTATTTCAACCTGATTTGGAGCTTGTTTTTGAAAAGTGCTTATTTCTGTTTTTCAACATGATTTAGAGCTTGTTTTTGGAAAAGTGTTTATTTCTGTATTCCAATGTTGCAACTTGCTGAAAACCGTCCACAGTGTTACTATAATCCTGATTAAACAGTACTTAAATAAAATTAACTTACAGAGAGCATCAAACATGATTTAGAGCTTGTTTATGGAAAAGTGTTTATTTCTGTATTTCAACATGATTTGGAGCTTGTTTTTGAAAAGTGCTTATTTCTGTATTTCAACATGATTTGGAGCTTGTTTTTGAAAAGTGTTTATTTCTGTTTTTCAACATGATTTAGAGCTTGTTTTTGGAAAAGTGTTTATTTCTGTATTCCAATGTTGCAACTTGCTGAAAACCGTCCACAGTGTTCCTATCATCCTGATTAAACAGTACTGAAATAAAATTAACTTACAGAGAGCATCAAACATGATTTAGAGCTTGTTTATGGAAAAGTGTTTATTTCTGTATTTCAACATGATTTGGAGCTTGTTTTTGAAAAGTGCTTATTTCTGTTTTTCAACATGATTTAGAGCTTGTTTTTGGAAAAGTGTTTATTTCTGTATTCCAATGTTGCAACTTGCTGAAAACCGTCCACAGTGTTACTATCATCCTGATTAAACAGTACTGAAATAAAATTAACTTACAGAGAGCATCAAACATGATTTAGAGCTTGTTTATGGAAAAGTGTTTATTTCTGTATTTCAACATGATTTGGAGCTTGTTTTTGAAAAGTGCTTATTTCTGTTTTTCAACATGATTTAGAGCTTGTTTTTGGAAAAGTGTTTATTTCTGTATTTCAACATGATTTGGAGCTTGTTTTTGAAAAGTGCTTATTTCTGT
Organism: Salvelinus fontinalis; assembly: GCF_029448725.1. Lineage (NCBI taxonomy): Eukaryota > Metazoa > Chordata > Actinopteri > Salmoniformes > Salmonidae > Salvelinus > Salvelinus fontinalis. The sequence continues at coordinate 20,454 of NW_026602217.1, read as the reverse complement.
ATTTCAACATGATTTGGAGCTTGTTTTTGAAAAGTGTTTATTTCTGTTTTTCAACATGATTTAGAGCTTGTTTTTGGAAAAGTGTTTATTTCTGTATTCCAATGTTGCAACTTGCTGAAAACCGTCCACAGTGTTACTATAATCCTGATTAAACAGTACTTAAATAAAATTAACTTACAGAGAGCATCAAACATGATTTAGAGCTTGTTTATGGAAAAGTGTTTATTTCTGTATTTCAACATGATTTGGAGCTTGTTTTTGAAAAGTGCTTATTTCTGTAATTCAACATGATTTGGAGCTTGTTTTTGAAAAGTGTTTATTTCTGTTTTTCAACATGATTTAGAGCTTGTTTTTGGAAAAGTGTTTATTTCTGTATTCCAATGTTGCAACTTGCTGAAAACCGTCCACAGTGTTCCTATCATCCTGATTAAACAGTACTGAAATAAAATTAACTTACAGAGAGCATCAAACATGATTTAGAGCTTGTTTATGGAAAAGTGTTTATTTCTGTATTTCAACATGATTTGGAGCTTGTTTTTGAAAAGTGCTTATTTCTGTTTTTCAACATGATTTAGAGCTTGTTTTTGGAAAAGTGTTTATTTCTGTATTCCAATGTTGCAACTTGCTGAAAACCGTCCACAGTGTTACTATCATCCTGATTAAACAGTACTGAAATAAAATTAACTTACAGAGTGCATCAAACATGATTTAGAGCTTGTTTATGGAAAAGTGTTTATTTCTGTATTTCAACATGATTTGGAGCTTGTTTTTGAAAAGTGCTTATTTCTGTTTTTCAACATGATTTAGAGCTTGTTTTTGGAAAAGTGTTTATTTCTGTATTCCAATGTTGCAACTTGCTGAAAACCGTCCACAGTGTTACTATAATCCTGATTAAACAGTACTTAAATAAAATTAACTTACAGAGAGCATCAAACATGATTTAGAGCTTGTTTATGGAAAAGTGTTTATTTCTGTATTTCAACATGATTTGGAGCTTGTTTTTGAAAAGTGCTTATTTCTGTATTTCAACATGATTTGGAGCTTGTTTTTGAAAAGTGTTTATTTCTGTTTTTCAACATGATTTAGAGCTTGTTTTTGGAAAAGTGTTTATTTCTGTATTCCAATGTTGCAACTTGCTGAAAACCGTCCACAGTGTTCCTATCATCCTGATTAAACAGTACTGAAATAAAATTAACTTACAGAGAGCATCAAACATGATTTAGAGCTTGTTTATGGAAAAGTGTTTATTTCTGTATTTCAACATGATTTGGAGCTTGTTTTTGAAAAGTGCTTATTTCTGTTTTTCAACATGATTTAGAGCTTGTTTTTGGAAAAGTGTTTATTTCTGTATTCCAATGTTGCAACTTGCTGAAAACCGTCCACAGTGTTACTATCATCCTGATTAAACAGTACTGAAATAAAATTAACTTACAGAGTGCATCAAACATGATTTAGAGCTTGTTTATGGAAAAGTGTTTATTTCTGTATTTCAACCTGATTTGGAGCTTGTTTTTGAAAAGTGCTTATTTCTGTTTTTCAACATGATTTAGAGCTTGTTTTTGGAAAAGTGTTTATTTCTGTATTCCAATGTTGCAACTTGCTGAAAACCGTCCACAGTGTTACTATAATCCTGATTAAACAGTACTTAAATAAAATTAACTTACAGAGAGCATCAAACATGATTTAGAGCTTGTTTATGGAAAAGTGTTTATTTCTGTATTTCAACATGATTTGGAGCTTGTTTTTGAAAAGTGCTTATTTCTGTATTTCAACATGATTTGGAGCTTGTTTTTGAAAAGTGTTTATTTCTGTTTTTCAACATGATTTAGAGCTTGTTTTTGGAAAAGTGTTTATTTCTGTATTCCAATGTTGCAACTTGATGAAAACCGTCCACAGTGTTCCTATCATCCTGATTAAACAGTACTGAAATAAAATTAACTTACAGAGAGCATCAAACATGATTTAGAGCTTGTTTATGGAAAAGTGTTTATTTCTGTATTTCAACATGATTTGGAGCTTGTTTTTGAAAAGTGCTTATTTCTGTTTTTCAACATGATTTAGAGCTTGTTTTTGGAAAAGTGTTTATTTCTGTATTCCAATGTTGCAACTTGCTGAAAACCGTCCACAGTGTTACTATCATCCTGATTAAACAGTACTGAAATAAAATTAACTTACAGAGAGCATCAAACATGATTTAGAGCTTGTTTATGGAAAAGTGTTTATTTCTGTATTTCAACATGATTTGGAGCTTGTTTTTGAAAAGTGCTTATTTCTGTTTTTCAACATGATTTAGAGCTTGTTTTTGGAAAAGTGTTTATTTCTGTATTCCAATGTTGCAACTTGCTGAAAACCGTCCACAGTGTTACTATAATCCTGATTAAACAGTACTTAAATAAAATTAACTTACAGAGAGCATCAAACATGATTTAGAGCTTGTTTATGGAAAAGTGTTTATTTCTGTATTTCAACATGATTTGGAGCTTGTTTTTGAAAAGTGCTTATTTCTGTATTTCAACATGATTTGGAGCTTGTTTTTGAAAAGTGTTTATTTCTGTTTTTCAACATGATTTAGAGCTTGTTTTTGGAAAAGTGTTTATTTCTGTATTCCAATGTTGCAACTTGCTGAAAACCGTCCACAGTGTTCCTATCATCCTGATTAAACAGTACTGAAATAAAATTAACTTACAGAGAGCATCAAACATGATTTAGAGCTTGTTTATGGAAAAGTGTTTATTTCTGTATTTCAACATGATTTGGAGCTTGTTTTTGAAAAGTGCTTATTTCTGTTTTTCAACATGATTTAGAGCTTGTTTTTGGAAAAGTGTTTATTTCTGTATTCCAATGTTGCAACTTGCTGAAAACCGTCCACAGTGTTACTATCATCCTGATTAAACAGTACTGAAATAAAATTAACTTACAGAGAGCATCAAACATGATTTAGAGCTTGTTTATGGAAAAGTGTTTATTTCTGTATTTCAACATGATTTGGAGCTTGTTTTTGAAAAGTGCTTATTTCTGTTTTTCAACATGATTTAGAGCTTGTTTTTGGAAAAGTGTTTATTTCTGTATTCCAATGTTGCAACTTGCTGAAAACCGTCCACAGTGTTACTATAATCCTGATTAAACAGTACTTAAATAAAATTAACTTACAGAGAGCATCAAACATGATTTAGAGCTTGTTTATGGAAAAGTGTTTATTTCTGTATTTCAACATGATTTGGAGCTTGTTTTTGAAAAGTGCTTATTTCTGTATTTCAACATGATTTTGAGCTTGTTTTTGAAAAGTGTTTATTTCTGTTTTTCAACATGATTTAGAGCTTGTTTTTGGAAAAGTGTTTATTTCTGTATTCCAATGTTGCAACTTGCTGAAAACCGTCCACAGTGTTCCTATCATCCTGATTAAACAGTACTGAAATAAAATTAACTTACAGAGAGCATCAAACATGATTTAGAGCTTGTTTATGGAAAAGTGTTTATTTCTGTATTTCAACATGATTTGGAGCTTGTTTTTGAAAAGTGCTTATTTCTGTTTTTCAACATGATTTAGAGCTTGTTTTTGGAAAAGTGTTTATTTCTGTATTCCAATGTTGCAACTTGCTGAAAACCGTCCACAGTGTTACTATCATCCTGATTAAACAGTACTGAAATAAAATTAACTTACAGAGAGCATCAAACATGATTTAGAGCTTGTTTATGGAAAAGTGTTTATTTCTGTATTTCAACATGATTTGGAGCTTGTTTTTGAAAAGTGCTTATTTCTGTATTTCAACATGATTTGGAGCTTGTTTTTGAAAAGTGTTTATTTCTGTTTTTCAACATGATTTAGAGCTTGTTTTTGGAAAAGTGTTTATTTCTGTATTCCAATGTTGCAACTTGCTGAAAACCGTCCACAGTGTTCCTATCATCCTGATTAAACAGTACTGAAATAAAATTAACTTACAGAGAGCATCAAACATGATTTAGAGCTTGTTTATGGAAAAGTGTTTATTTCTGTATTTCAACATGATTTGGAGCTTGTTTTTGAAAAGTGCTTATTTCTGTATTTCAACATGATTTGGAGCTTGTTTTTGAAAAGTGTTTATTTCTGTTTTTCAACATGATTTAGAGCTTGTTTTTGGAAAAGTGTTTATTTCTGTATTCCAATGTTGCAACTTGCTGAAAACCGTCCACAGTGTTACTATCATCCTGATTAAACAGTACTGAAATAAAATTAACTTACAGAGAGCATCAAACATGATTTAGAGCTTGTTTATGGAAAAGTGTTTATTTCTGTATTTCAACATGATTTGGAGCTTGTTTTTGAAAAGTGCTTATTTCTGTTTTTCAACATGATTTAGAGCTTGTTTTTGGAAAAGTGTTTATTTCTGTATTCCAATGTTGCAACTTGCTGAAAACCGTCCACAGTGTTACTATAATCCTGATTAAACAGTACTTAAATAAAATTAACTTACAGAGAGCATCAAACATGATTTAGAGCTTGTTTATGGAAAAGTGTTTATTTCTGTATTTCAACATGATTTGGAGCTTGTTTTTGAAAAGTGCTTATTTCTGTATTTCAACATGATTTGGAGCTTGTTTTTGAAAAGTGTTTATTTCTGTTTTTCAACATGATTTAGAGCTTGTTTTTGGAAAAGTGTTTATTTCTGTATTCCAATGTTGCAACTTGCTGAAAACCGTCCACAGTGTTCCTATCATCCTGATTAAACAGTACTGAAATAAAATTAACTTACAGAGAGCATCAAACATGATTTAGAGCTTGTTTATGGAAAAGTGTTTATTTCTGTATTTCAACATGATTTGGAGCTTGTTTTTGAAAAGTGCTTATTTCTGTTTTTCAACATGATTTAGAGCTTGTTTTTGGAAAAGTGTTTATTTCTGTATTCCAATGTTGCAACTTGCTGAAAACCGTCCACAGTGTTACTATCATCCTGATTAAACAGTACTGAAATAAAATTAACTTACAGAGAGCATCAAACATGATTTAGAGCTTGTTTATGGAAAAGTGTTTATTTCTGTATTTCAACATGATTTGGAGCTTGTTTTTGAAAAGTGCTTATTTCTGTTTTTCAACATGATTTAGAGCTTGTTTTTGGAAAAGTGTTTATTTCTGTATTCCAATGTTGCAACTTGCTGAAAACCGTCCACAGTGTTACTATAATCCTGATTAAACAGTACTTAAATAAAATTAACTTACAGAGAGCATCAAACATGATTTAGAGCTTGTTTATGGAAAAGTGTTTATTTCTGTATTTCAACATGATTTGGAGCTTGTTTTTGAAAAGTGCTTATTTCTGTATTTCAACATGATTTTGAGCTTGTTTTTGAAAAGTGTTTATTTCTGTTTTTCAACATGATTTAGAGCTTGTTTTTGGAAAAGTGTTTATTTCTGTATTCCAATGTTGCAACTTGCTGAAAACCGTCCACAGTGTTCCTATCATCCTGATTAAACAGTACTGAAATAAAATTAACTTACAGAGAGCATCAAACATGATTTAGAGCTTGTTTATGGAAAAGTGTTTATTTCTGTATTTCAACATGATTTGGAGCTTGTTTTTGAAAAGTGCTTATTTCTGTTTTTCAACATGATTTAGAGCTTGTTTTTGGAAAAGTGTTTATTTCTGTATTCCAATGTTGCAACTTGCTGAAAACCGTCCACAGTGTTACTATCATCCTGATTAAACAGTACTGAAATAAAATTAACTTACAGAGAGCATCAAACATGATTTAGAGCTTGTTTATGGAAAAGTGTTTATTTCTGTATTTCAACATGATTTGGAGCTTGTTTTTGAAAAGTGCTTATTTCTGTATTTCAACATGATTTGGAGCTTGTTTTTGAAAAGTGTTTATTTCTGTTTTTCAACATGATTTAGAGCTTGTTTTTGGAAAAGTGTTTATTTCTGTATTCCAATGTTGCAACTTGCTGAAAACCGTCCACAGTGTTCCTATCATCCTGATTAAACAGTACTGAAATAAAATTAACTTACAGAGAGCATCAAACATGATTTAGAGCTTGTTTATGGAAAAGTGTTTATTTCTGTATTTCAACATGATTTGGAGCTTGTTTTTGAAAAGTGCTTATTTCTGTATTTCAACATGATTTGGAGCTTGTTTTTGAAAAGTGTTTATTTCTGTTTTTCAACATGATTTAGAGCTTGTTTTTGGAAAAGTGTTTATTTCTGTATTCCAATGTTGCAACTTGCTGAAAACCGTCCACAGTGTTACTATCATCCTGATTAAACAGTACTGAAATAAAATTAACTTACAGAGAGCATCAAACATGATTTAGAGCTTGTTTATGGAAAAGTGTTTATTTCTGTATTTCAACATGATTTGGAGCTTGTTTTTGAAAAGTGCTTATTTCTGTTTTTCAACATGATTTAGAGCTTGTTTTTGGAAAAGTGTTTATTTCTGTATTCCAATGTTGCAACTTGCTGAAAACCGTCCACAGTGTTACTATAATCCTGATTAAACAGTACTTAAATAAAATTAACTTACAGAGAGCATCAAACATGATTTAGAGCTTGTTTATGGAAAAGTGTTTATTTCTGTATTTCAACATGATTTGGAGCTTGTTTTTGAAAAGTGCTTATTTCTGTATTTCAACATGATTTGGAGCTTGTTTTTGAAAAGTGTTTATTTCTGTTTTTCAACATGATTTAGAGCTTGTTTTTGGAAAAGTGTTTATTTCTGTATTCCAATGTTGCAACTTGCTGAAAACCGTCCACAGTGTTCCTATCATCCTGATTAAACAGTACTGAAATAAAATTAACTTACAGAGAGCATCAAACATGATTTAGAGCTTGTTTATGGAAAAGTGTTTATTTCTGTATTTCAACATGATTTGGAGCTTGTTTTTGAAAAGTGCTTATTTCTGTTTTTCAACATGATTTAGAGCTTGTTTTTGGAAAAGTGTTTATTTCTGTATTCCAATGTTGCAACTTGCTGAAAACCGTCCACAGTGTTACTATCATCCTGATTAAACAGTACTGAAATAAAATTAACTTACAGAGAGCATCAAACATGATTTAGAGCTTGTTTATGGAAAAGTGTTTATTTCTGTATTTCAACATGATTTGGAGCTTGTTTTTGAAAAGTGCTTATTTCTGTTTTTCAACATGATTTAGAGCTTGTTTTTGGAAAAGTGTTTATTTCTGTATTCCAATGTTGCAACTTGCTGAAAACCGTCCACAGTGTTACTATAATCCTGATTAAACAGTACTTAAATAAAATTAACTTACAGAGAGCATCAAACATGATTTAGAGCTTGTTTATGGAAAAGTGTTTATTTCTGTATTTCAACATGATTTGGAGCTTGTTTTTGAAAAGTGCTTATTTCTGTATTTCAACATGATTTTGAGCTTGTTTTTGAAAAGTGTTTATTTCTGTTTTTCAACATGATTTAGAGCTTGTTTTTGGAAAAGTGTTTATTTCTGTATTCCAATGTTGCAACTTGCTGAAAACCGTCCACAGTGTTCCTATCATCCTGATTAAACAGTACTGAAATAAAATTAACTTACAGAGAGCATCAAACATGATTTAGAGCTTGTTTATGGAAAAGTGTTTATTTCTGTATTTCAACATGATTTGGAGCTTGTTTTTGAAAAGTGCTTATTTCTGTTTTTCAACATGATTTAGAGCTTGTTTTTGGAAAAGTGTTTATTTCTGTATTCCAATGTTGCAACTTGCTGAAAACCGTCCACAGTGTTACTATCATCCTGATTAAACAGTACTGAAATAAAATTAACTTACAGAGAGCATCAAACATGATTTAGAGCTTGTTTATGGAAAAGTGTTTATTTCTGTATTTCAACATGATTTGGAGCTTGTTTTTGAAAAGTGCTTATTTCTGTATTTCAACATGATTTGGAGCTTGTTTTTGAAAAGTGTTTATTTCTGTTTTTCAACATGATTTAGAGCTTGTTTTTGGAAAAGTGTTTATTTCTGTATTCCAATGTTGCAACTTGCTGAAAACCGTCCACAGTGTTCCTATCATCCTGATTAAACAGTACTGAAATAAAATTAACTTACAGAGAGCATCAAACATGATTTAGAGCTTGTTTATGGAAAAGTGTTTATTTCTGTATTTCAACATGATTTTGAGCTTGTTTTTGAAAAGTGTTTATTTCTGTTTTTCAACATGATTTAGAGCTTGTTTTTGGAAAAGTGTTTATTTCTGTATTCCAATGTTGCAACTTGCTGAAAACCGTCCACAGTGTTCCTATCATCCTGATTAAACAGTACTGAAATAAAATTAACTTACAGAGAGCATCAAACATGATTTAGAGCTTGTTTATGGAAAAGTGTTTATTTCTGTATTTCAACATGATTTGGAGCTTGTTTTTGAAAAGTGCTTATTTCTGTTTTTCAACATGATTTAGAGCTTGTTTTTGGAAAAGTGTTTATTTCTGTATTCCAATGTTGCAACTTGCTGAAAACCGTCCACAGTGTTACTATCATCCTGATTAAACAGTACTGAAATAAAATTAACTTACAGAGTGCATCAAACATGATTTAGAGCTTGTTTATGGAAAAGTGTTTATTTCTGTATTTCAACCTGATTTGGAGCTTGTTTTTGAAAAGTGCTTATTTCTGTTTTTCAACATGATTTAGAGCTTGTTTTTGGAAAAGTGTTTATTTCTGTATTCCAATGTTGCAACTTGCTGAAAACCGTCCACAGTGTTACTATAATCCTGATTAAACAGTACTTAAATAAAATTAACTTACAGAGAGCATCAAACATGATTTAGAGCTTGTTTATGGAAAAGTGTTTATTTCTGTATTTCAACATGATTTGGAGCTTGTTTTTGAAAAGTGCTTATTTCTGTATTTCAACATGATTTGGAGCTTGTTTTTGAAAAGTGTTTATTTCTGTTTTTCAACATGATTTAGAGCTTGTTTTTGGAAAAGTGTTTATTTCTGTATTCCAATGTTGCAACTTGCTGAAAACCGTCCACAGTGTTCCTATCATCCTGATTAAACAGTACTGAAATAAAATTAACTTACAGAGAGCATCAAACATGATTTAGAGCTTGTTTATGGAAAAGTGTTTATTTCTGTATTTCAACATGATTTGGAGCTTGTTTTTGAAAAGTGCTTATTTCTGTTTTTCAACATGATTTAGAGCTTGTTTTTGGAAAAGTGTTTATTTCTGTATTCCAATGTTGCAACTTGCTGAAAACCGTCCACAGTGTTACTATCATCCTGATTAAAACAGTACTGAAATAAACACTTTTCCAAAAACAAGCTCTAAATCATGTTGAAAAACAGAAATAAGCACTTTTCAAAAACAAGCTCCAAATCATGTTGAAATACAGAAATAAACACTTTTCCATAAACAAGCTCTAAATCATGTTTGATGCTCTCTGTAAGTTAATTTTATTTCAGTACTGTTTAATCAGGATGATAGGAACACTGTGGACGGTTTTCAGCAAGTTGCAACATTGGAATACAGAAATAAACACTTTTCCAAAAACAAGCTCTAAATCATGTTGAAAAACAGAAATAAACACTTTTCAAAAACAAGCTCCAAATCATGTTGAAATACAGAAATAAGCACTTTTCAAAAACAAGCTCCAAATCATGTTGAAATACAGAAATAAACACTTTTCCATAAACAAGCTCTAAATCATGTTTGATGCTCTCTGTAAGTTAATTTTATTTAAGTACTGTTTAATCAGGATTATAGTAACACTGTGGACGGTTTTCAGCAAGTTGCAACATTGGAATACAGAAATAAACACTTTTCCAAAAACAAGCTCTAAATCATGTTGAAAAACAGAAATAAGCACTTTTCAAAAACAAGCTCCAAATCAGGTTGAAATACAGAAATAAACACTTTTCCATAAACAAGCTCTAAATCATGTTTGATGCACTCTGTAAGTTAATTTTATTTCAGTACTGTTTAATCAGGATGATAGTAACACTGTGGACGGTTTTCAGCAAGTTGCAACATTGGAATACAGAAATAAACACTTTTCCAAAAACAAGCTCTAAATCATGTTGAAAAACAGAAATAAGCACTTTTCAAAAACAAGCTCCAAATCATGTTGAAATACAGAAATAAACACTTTTCCATAAACAAGCTCTAAATCATGTTTGATGCTCTCTGTAAGTTAATTTTATTTCAGTACTGTTTAATCAGGATGATAGGAACACTGTGGACGGTTTTCAGCAAGTTGCAACATTGGAATACAGAAATAAACACTTTTCCAAAAACAAGCTCTAAATCATGTTGAAAAACAGAAATAAACACTTTTCAAAAACAAGCTCAAAATCATGTTGAAATACAGAAATAAACACTTTTCCATAAACAAGCTCTAAATCATGTTTGATGCTCTCTGTAAGTTAATTTTATTTCAGTACTGTTTAATCAGGATGATAGGAACACTGTGGACGGTTTTCAGCAAGTTGCAACATTGGAATACAGAAATAAACACTTTTCCAAAAACAAGCTCTAAATCATGTTGAAAAACAGAAATAAACACTTTTCAAAAACAAGCTCCAAATCATGTTGAAATACAGAAATAAGCACTTTTCAAAAACAAGCTCCAAATCATGTTGAAATACAGAAATAAACACTTTTCCATAAACAAGCTCTAAATCATGTTTGATGCTCTCTGTAAGTTAATTTTATTTCAGTACTGTTTAATCAGGATGATAGTAACACTGTGGACGGTTTTCAGCAAGTTGCAACATTGGAATACAGAAATAAACACTTTTCCAAAAACAAGCTCTAAATCATGTTGAAAAACAGAAATAAGCACTTTTCAAAAACAAGCTCCAAATCATGTTGAAATACAGAAATAAACACTTTTCCATAAACAAGCTCTAAATCATGTTTGATGCTCTCTGTAAGTTAATTTTATTTCAGTACTGTTTAATCAGGATGATAGGAACACTGTGGACGGTTTTCAGCAAGTTGCAACATTGGAATACAGAAATAAACACTTTTCCAAAAACAAGCTCTAAATCATGTTGAAAAACAGAAATAAACACTTTTCAAAAACAAGCTCAAAATCATGTTGAAATACAGAAATAAGCACTTTTCAAAAACAAGCTCCAAATCATGTTGAAATACAGAAATAAACACTTTTCCATAAACAAGCTCTAAATCATGTTTGATGCTCTCTGTAAGTTAATTTTATTTAAGTACTGTTTAATCAGGATTATAGTAACACTGTGGACGGTTTTCAGCAAGTTGCAACATTGGAATACAGAAATAAACACTTTTCCAAAAACAAGCTCTAAATCATGTTGAAAAACAGAAATAAGCACTTTTCAAAAACAAGCTCCAAATCATGTTGAAATACAGAAATAAACACTTTTCCATAAACAAGCTCTAAATCATGTTTGATGCTCTCTGTAAGTTAATTTTATTTCAGTACTGTTTAATCAGGATGATAGTAACACTGTGGACGGTTTTCAGCAAGTTGCAACATTGGAATACAGAAATAAACACTTTTCCAAAAACAAGCTCTAAATCATGTTGAAAAACAGAAATAAGCACTTTTCAAAAACAAGCTCCAAATCATGTTGAAATACAGAAATAAACACTTTTCCATAAACAAGCTCTAAATCATGTTTGATGCTCTCTGTAAGTTAATTTTATTTCAGTACTGTTTAATCAGGATGATAGGAACACTGTGGACGGTTTTCAGCAAGTTGCAACATTGGAATACAGAAATAAACACTTTTCCAAAAACAAGCTCTAAATCATGTTGAAAAACAGAAATAAACACTTTTCAAAAACAAGCTCCAAATCATGTTGAAATACAGAAATAAGCACTTTTCAAAAACAAGCTCCAAATCATGTTGAAATACAGAAATAAACACTTTTCCATAAACAAGCTCTAAATCATGTTTGATGCTCTCTGTAAGTTAATTTTATTTAAGTACTGTTTAATCAGGATTATAGTAACACTGTGGACGGTTTTCAGCAAGTTGCAACATTGGAATACAGAAATAAACACTTTTCCAAAAACAAGCTCTAAATCATGTTGAAAAACAGAAATAAGCACTTTTCAAAAACAAGCTCCAAATCATGTTGAAATACAGAAATAAACACTTTTCCATAAACAAGCTCTAAATCATGTTTGATGCTCTCTGTAAGTTAATTTTATTTCAGTACTGTTTAATCAGGATGATAGTAACACTGTGGACGGTTTTCAGCAAGTTGCAACATTGGAATACAGAAATAAACACTTTTCCAAAAACAAGCTCTAAATCATGTTGAAAAACAGAAATAAACACTTTTCAAAAACAAGCTCCAAATCATGTTGAAATACAGAAATAAGCACTTTTCAAAAACAAGCTCCAAATCATGTTGAAATACAGAAATAAACACTTTTCCATAAACAAGCTCTAAATCATGTTTGATGCTCTCTGTAAGTTAATTTTATTTCAGTACTGTTTAATCAGGATGATAGGAACACTGTGGACGGTTTTCAGCAAGTTGCAACATTGGAATACAGAAATAAACACTTTTCCAAAAACAAGCTCTAAATCATGTTGAAAAACAGAAATAAACACTTTTCAAAAACAAGCTCCAAATCATGTTGAAATACAGAAATAAGCACTTTTCAAAAACAAGCTCCAAATCATGTTGAAATACAGAAATAAACACTTTTCCATAAACAAGCTCTAAATCATGTTTGATGCTCTCTGTAAGTTAATTTTATTTCAGTACTGTTTAATCAGGATGATAGTAACACTGTGGACGGTTTTCAGCAAGTTGCAACATTGGAATACAGAAATAAACACTTTTCCAAAAACAAGCTCTAAATCATGTTGAAAAACAGAAATAAGCACTTTTCAAAAACAAGCTCCAAATCATGTTGAAATACAGAAATAAACACTTTTCCATAAACAAGCTCTAAATCATGTTTGATGCTCTCTGTAAGTTAATTTTATTTCAGTACTGTTTAATCAGGATGATAGGAACACTGTGGACGGTTTTCAGCAAGTTGCAACATTGGAATACAGAAATAAACACTTTTCCAAAAACAAGCTCTAAATCATGTTGAAAAACAGAAATAAACACTTTTCAAAAACAAGCTCAAAATCATGTTGAAATACAGAAATAAGCACTTTTCAAAAACAAGCTCCAAATCATGTTGAAATACAGAAATAAACACTTTTCCATAAACAAGCTCTAAATCATGTTTGATGCTCTCTGTAAGTTAATTTTATTTAAGTACTGTTTAATCAGGATTATAGTAACACTGTGGACGGTTTTCAGCAAGTTGCAACATTGGAATACAGAAATAAACACTTTTCCAAAAACAAGCTCTAAATCATGTTGAAAAACAGAAATAAGCACTTTTCAAAAACAAGCTCCAAATCATGTTGAAATACAGAAATAAACACTTTTCCATAAACAAGCTCTAAATCATGTTTGATGCTCTCTGTAAGTTAATTTTATTTCAGTACTGTTTAATCAGGATGATAGTAACACTGTGGACGGTTTTCAGCAAGTTGCAACATTGGAATACAGAAATAAACACTTTTCCAAAAACAAGCTCTAAATCATGTTGAAAAACAGAAATAAGCACTTTTCAAAAACAAGCTCCAAATCATGTTGAAATACAGAAATAAACACTTTTCCATAAACAAGCTCTAAATCATGTTTGATGCTCTCTGTAAGTTAATTTTATTTCAGTACTGTTTAATCAGGATGATAGGAACACTGTGGACGGTTTTCAGCAAGTTGCAACATTGGAATACAGAAATAAACACTTTTCCAAAAACAAGCTCTAAATCATGTTGAAAAACAGAAATAAACACTTTTCAAAAACAAGCTCCAAATCATGTTGAAATACAGAAATAAGCACTTTTCAAAAACAAGCTCCAAATCATGTTGAAATACAGAAATAAACACTTTTCCATAAACAAGCTCTAAATCATGTTTGATGCTCTCTGTAAGTTAATTTTATTTAAGTACTGTTTAATCAGGATTATAGTAACACTGTGGACGGTTTTCAGCAAGTTGCAACATTGGAATACAGAAATAAACACTTTTCCAAAAACAAGCTCTAAATCATGTTGAAAAACAGAAATAAGCACTTTTCAAAAACAAGCTCCAAATCATGTTGAAATACAGAAATAAACACTTTTCCATAAACAAGCTCTAAATCATGTTTGATGCTCTCTGTAAGTTAATTTTATTTCAGTACTGTTTAATCAGGATGATAGTAACACTGTGGACGGTTTTCAGCAAGTTGCAACATTGGAATACAGAAATAAACACTTTTCCAAAAACAAGCTCTAAATCATGTTGAAAAACAGAAATAAACACTTTTCAAAAACAAGCTCCAAATCATGTTGAAATACAGAAATAAGCACTTTTCAAAAACAAGCTCCAAATCATGTTGAAATACAGAAATAAACACTTTTCCATAAACAAGCTCTAAATCATGTTTGATGCTCTCTGTAAGTTAATTTTATTTCAGTACTGTTTAATCAGGATGATAGGAACACTGTGGACGGTTTTCAGCAAGTTGCAACATTGGAATACAGAAATAAACACTTTTCCAAAAACAAGCTCTAAATCATGTTGAAAAACAGAAATAAACACTTTTCAAAAACAAGCTCCAAATCATGTTGAAATACAGAAATAAGCACTTTTCAAAAACAAGCTCCAAATCATGTTGAAATACAGAAATAAACACTTTTCCATAAACAAGCTCTAAATCATGTTTGATGCTCTCTGTAAGTTAATTTTATTTCAGTACTGTTTAATCAGGATGATAGTAACACTGTGGACGGTTTTCAGCAAGTTGCAACATTGGAATACAGAAATAAACACTTTTCCAAAAACAAGCTCTAAATCATGTTGAAAAACAGAAATAAGCACTTTTCAAAAACAAGCTCCAAATCATGTTGAAATACAGAAATAAACACTTTTCCATAAACAAGCTCTAAATCATGTTTGATGCTCTCTGTAAGTTAATTTTATTTCAGTACTGTTTAATCAGGATGATAGGAACACTGTGGACGGTTTTCAGCAAGTTGCAACATTGGAATACAGAAATAAACACTTTTCCAAAAACAAGCTCTAAATCATGTTGAAAAACAGAAATAAACACTTTTCAAAAACAAGCTCAAAATCATGTTGAAATACAGAAATAAGCACTTTTCAAAAACAAGCTCCAAATCATGTTGAAATACAGAAATAAACACTTTTCCATAAACAAGCTCTAAATCATGTTTGATGCTCTCTGTAAGTTAATTTTATTTAAGTACTGTTTAATCAGGATTATAGTAACACTGTGGACGGTTTTCAGCAAGTTGCAACATTGGAATACAGAAATAAACACTTTTCCAAAAACAAGCTCTAAATCATGTTGAAAAACAGAAATAAGCACTTTTCAAAAACAAGCTCCAAATCATGTTGAAATACAGAAATAAACACTTTTCCATAAACAAGCTCTAAATCATGTTTGATGCTCTCTGTAAGTTAATTTTATTTCAGTACTGTTTAATCAGGATGATAGTAACACTGTGGACGGTTTTCAGCAAGTTGCAACATTGGAATACAGAAATAAACACTTTTCCAAAAACAAGCTCTAAATCATGTTGAAAAACAGAAATAAGCACTTTTCAAAAACAAGCTCCAAATCATGTTGAAATACAGAAATAAACACTTTTCCATAAACAAGCTCTAAATCATGTTTGATGCTCTCTGTAAGTTAATTTTATTTCAGTACTGTTTAATCAGGATGATAGGAACACTGTGGACGGTTTTCAGCAAGTTGCAACATTGGAATACAGAAATAAACACTTTTCCAAAAACAAGCTCTAAATCATGTTGAAAAACAGAAATAAACACTTTTCAAAAACAAGCTCCAAATCATGTTGAAATACAGAAATAAGCACTTTTCAAAAACAAGCTCCAAATCATGTTGAAATACAGAAATAAACACTTTTCCATAAACAAGCTCTAAATCATGTTTGATGCTCTCTGTAAGTTAATTTTATTTAAGTACTGTTTAATCAGGATTATAGTAACACTGTGGACGGTTTTCAGCAAGTTGCAACATTGGAATACAGAAATAAACACTTTTCCAAAAACAAGCTCTAAATCATGTTGAAAAACAGAAATAAGCACTTTTCAAAAACAAGCTCCAAATCATGTTGAAATACAGAAATAAACACTTTTCCATAAACAAGCTCTAAATCATGTTTGATGCTCTCTGTAAGTTAATTTTATTTCAGTACTGTTTAATCAGGATGATAGTAACACTGTGGACGGTTTTCAGCAAGTTGCAACATTGGAATACAGAAATAAACACTTTTCCAAAAACAAGCTCTAAATCATGTTGAAAAACAGAAATAAGCACTTTTCAAAAACAAGCTCCAAATCATGTTGAAATACAGAAATAAACACTTTTCCATAAACAAGCTCTAAATCATGTTTGATGCTCTCTGTAAGTTAATTTTATTTCAGTACTGTTTAATCAGGATGATAGGAACACTGTGGACGGTTTTCATCAAGTTGCAACATTGGAATACAGAAATAAACACTTTTCCAAAAACAAGCTCTAAATCATGTTGAAAAACAGAAATAAACACTTTTCAAAAACAAGCTCCAAATCATGTTGAAATACAGAAATAAGCACTTTTCAAAAACAAGCTCCAAATCATGTTGAAATACAGAAATAAACACTTTTCCATAAACAAGCTCTAAATCATGTTTGATGCTCTCTGTAAGTTAATTTTATTTAAGTACTGTTTAATCAGGATTATAGTAACACTGTGGACGGTTTTCAGCAAGTTGCAACATTGGAATACAGAAATAAACACTTTTCCAAAAACAAGCTCTAAATCATGTTGAAAAACAGAAATAAGCACTTTTCAAAAACAAGCTCCAAATCAGGTTGAAATACAGAAATAAACACTTTTCCATAAACAAGCTCTAAATCATGTTTGATGCACTCTGTAAGTTAATTTTATTTCAGTACTGTTTAATCAGGATGATAGTAACACTGTGGACGGTTTTCAGCAAGTTGCAACATTGGAATACAGAAATAAACACTTTTCCAAAAACAAGCTCTAAATCATGTTGAAAAACAGAAATAAGCACTTTTCAAAAACAAGCTCCAAATCATGTTGAAATACAGAAATAAACACTTTTCCATAAACAAGCTCTAAATCATGTTTGATGCTCTCTGTAAGTTAATTTTATTTCAGTACTGTTTAATCAGGATGATAGGAACACTGTGGACGGTTTTCAGCAAGTTGCAACATTGGAATACAGAAATAAACACTTTTCCAAAAACAAGCTCTAAATCATGTTGAAAAACAGAAATAAACACTTTTCAAAAACAAGCTCCAAATCATGTTGAAATACAGAAATAAGCACTTTTCAAAAACAAGCTCCAAATCATGTTGAAATACAGAAATAAACACTTTTCCATAAACAAGCTCTAAATCATGTTTGATGCTCTCTGTAAGTTAATTTTATTTAAGTACTGTTTAATCAGGATTATAGTAACACTGTGGACGGTTTTCAGCAAGTTGCAACATTGGAATACAGAAATAAACACTTTTCCAAAAACAAGCTCTAAATCATGTTGAAAAACAGAAATAAGCACTTTTCAAAAACAAGCTCCAAATCATGTTGAAATACAGAAATAAACACTTTTCCATAAACAAGCTCTAAATCATGTTTGATGCACTCTGTAAGTTAATTTTATTTCAGTACTGTTTAATCAGGATGATAGTAACACTGTGGACGGTTTTCAGCAAGTTGCAACATTGGAATACAGAAATAAACACTTTTCCAAAAACAAGCTCTAAATCATGTTGAAAAACAGAAATAAGCACTTTTCAAAAACAAGCTCCAAATCATGTTGAAATACAGAAATAAACACTTTTCCATAAACAAGCTCTAAATCATGTTTGATGCTCTCTGTAAGTTAATTTTATTTCAGTACTGTTTAATCAGGATGATAGGAACACTGTGGACGGTTTTCAGCAAGTTGCAACATTGGAATACAGAAATAAACACTTTTCCAAAAACAAGCTCTAAATCATGTTGAAAAACAGAAATAAACACTTTTCAAAAACAAGCTCCAAATCATGTTGAATTACAGAAATAAGCACTTTTCAAAAACAAGCTCCAAATCATGTTGAAATACAGAAATAAACACTTTTCCATAAACAAGCTCTAAATCATGTTTGATGCTCTCTGTAAGTTAATTTTATTTAAGTACTGTTTAATCAGGATTATAGTAACACTGTGGACGGTTTTCAGCAAGTTGCAACATTGGAATACAGAAATAAACACTTTTCCAAAAACAAGCTCTAAATCATGTTGAAAAACAGAAATAAACACTTTTCAAAAACAAGCTCCAAATCATGTTGAAATACAGAAATAAGCACTTTTCAAAAACAAGCTCCAAATCATGTTGAAATACAGAAATAAACACTTTTCCAAAAACAAGCTCTAAATCATGTTGAAAAACAGAAATAAGCACTTTTCAAAAACAAGCTCCAAATCATGTTGAAATACAGAAATAAACACTTTTCCATAAACAAGCTCTAAATCATGTTTGATGCTCTCTGTAAGTTAATTTTATTTCAGTACTGTTTAATCAGGATGATAGTAACACTGTGGACGGTTTTCAGCAAGTTGCAACATTGGAATACAGAAATAAACACTTTTCCAAAAACAAGCTCTAAATCATGTTGAAAAACAGAAATAAGCACTTTTCAAAAACAAGCTCCAAATCATGTTGAAATACAGAAATAAACACTTTTCCATAAACAAGCTCTAAATCATGTTTGATGCTCTCTGTAAGTTAATTTTATTTCAGTACTGTTTAATCAGGATGATAGGAACACTGTGGACGGTTTTCAGCAAGTTGCAACATTGGAATACAGAAATAAACACTTTTCCAAAAACAAGCTCTAAATCATGTTGAAAAACAGAAATAAACACTTTTCAAAAACAAGCTCCAAATCATGTTGAAATACAGAAATAAGCACTTTTCAAAAACAAGCTCCAAATCATGTTGAAATACAGAAATAAACACTTTTCCATAAACAAGCTCTAAATCATGTTTGATGCTCTCTGTAAGTTAATTTTATTTAAGTACTGTTTAATCAGGATTATAGTAACACTGTGGACGGTTTTCAGCAAGTTGCAACATTGGAATACAGAAATAAACACTTTTCCAAAAACAAGCTCTAAATCATGTTGAAAAACAGAAATAAGCACTTTTCAAAAACAAGCTCCAAATCAGGTTGAAATACAGAAATAAACACTTTTCCATAAACAAGCTCTAAATCATGTTTGATGCACTCTGTAAGTTAATTTTATTTCAGTACTGTTTAATCAGGATGATAGTAACACTGTGGACGGTTTTCAGCAAGTTGCAACATTGGAATACAGAAATAAACACTTTTCCAAAAACAAGCTCTAAATCATGTTGAAAAACAGAAATAAGCACTTTTCAAAAACAAGCTCCAAATCATGTTGAAATACAGAAATAAACACTTTTCCATAAACAAGCTCTAAATCATGTTTGATGCTCTCTGTAAGTTAATTTTATTTCAGTACTGTTTAATCAGGATGATAGGAACACTGTGGACGGTTTTCAGCAAGTTGCAACATTGGAATACAGAAATAAACACTTTTCCAAAAACAAGCTCTAAATCATGTTGAAAAACAGAAATAAACACTTTTCAAAAACAAGCTCCAAATCATGTTGAAATACAGAAATAAGCACTTTTCAAAAACAAGCTCCAAATCATGTTGAAATACAGAAATAAACACTTTTCCATAAACAAGCTCTAAATCATGTTTGATGCTCTCTGTAAGTTAATTTTATTTAAGTACTGTTTAATCAGGATTATAGTAACACTGTGGACGGTTTTCAGCAAGTTGCAACATTGGAATACAGAAATAAACACTTTTCCAAAAACAAGCTCTAAATCATGTTGAAAAACAGAAATAAGCACTTTTCAAAAACAAGCTCCAAATCATGTTGAAATACAGAAATAAACACTTTTCCATAAACAAGCTCTAAATCATGTTTGATGCACTCTGTAAGTTAATTTTATTTCAGTACTGTTTAATCAGGATGATAGTAACACTGTGGACGGTTTTCAGCAAGTTGCAACATTGGAATACAGAAATAAACACTTTTCCAAAAACAAGCTCTAAATCATGTTGAAAAACAGAAATAAGCACTTTTCAAAAACAAGCTCCAAATCATGTTGAAATACAGAAATAAACACTTTTCCATAAACAAGCTCTAAATCATGTTTGATGCTCTCTGTAAGTTAATTTTATTTCAGTACTGTTTAATCAGGATGATAGGAACACTGTGGACGGTTTTCAGCAAGTTGCAACATTGGAATACAGAAATAAACACTTTTCCAAAAACAAGCTCTAAATCATGTTGAAAAACAGAAATAAACACTTTTCAAAAACAAGCTCCAAATCATGTT
>NW_026602216.1:0-22581 GCF_029448725.1 Salvelinus fontinalis | reverse complement strand
TTCCCTTATGGCTCTAATCTGATAGTGGTAGTAGGGTGGTAGATACCTAGTTTCCATTATGGATCTAATCTGATAGTGGTAGTGGGGTGGTATATGTCTAGTGCCCGTATGGCTCTAATCTGATAGTGGTAGTGGGGTGGTAGATGCCTAGTGCCCTTATGGCTCTAATCTGATAGTGGTAGTGTGGTGGTAGATGCCTAGTGCCCTTATGGCTCTAACCTGATAGTGGTAGTGGGATGGTAGATACCTAGTCTCCATTATGGCTCTAATCTGATAGTGGTAGCGGGGTGGTAGATACCTAGTCTCCATTATGGCTCTAATCTGGTAGTGGTAGTGGGGTGGAAGATACCTCGTCTCCATTATGGCTCTAATCTGATAGTGGTAGTGGGGTGGTAGATGCCTAGTGCCTTTATAGCTCTAATCTGATAGTGGTAGTGGAGTGATAGATGCCTAGTGCCCTTATGGCTCTAATCTGATAGTGGTAGTGGGGTGGTAGATACCTAGTCTCCAATTAAGGCTCTAATCTGATAGTGGTAGTGGGGTGGTAGATGCCTAGTGCCTTTATGGCTCTAATCTGATAGTGGTAGTGGGGTGGTAGATGCCAAGTGCCCTTATGGCTCTAATCTTATAGAGGTAGTGGGGTGGTAGATACCTAGTCTCCATTATGGCTCTAATCTGATAGAGGTAGTGGGGTGGTAGATACCTAGTCTCCATTATGGCTCTAATCTGATAGTGGTAGTGGGGTGGTAGATACCTAGTCTCCATTATGGCTCTAATCTGATAGTGGTAGTGGGGTGGTAGATACCTAGTCTCCATTATGGCTCTAATCTGGTAGTGGTAGTGGTGTGGTAAATACCTAGTCTCCATTATGGCTCTAAAATGGTAGTGGTAGTGGGGTGGTAGATACCTAGTCTCCATTATGGCTTTAATCTGATAGTGGTAGTGGGGTGGTAGATACCTAGTCTCCATTATGGCTCTAATCTGATAGTGGTAGTGGGGTGGTAGATGCCTAGTGCCTTTATGGCTCTAATCTGATAGTGGTAGTGGGGTGGTAGATGCCTAGGGCCCTTATGGCTCTAATCTGATAGTGGTAGTGGGGTGGTAGATACCTAGTCTCCATTATGGCTCTAATCTGATAGTGGTAGTGGGGTGGTAGAAGCCTAGTGCCTTTATGGCTCTAATCTGATAGTGGTAGTGGGGTGATAGATGCCTAGTTCCCTTATGGCTCTAATCTGATAGTGGTAGTAGGGTGGTAGATACCTAGTTTCCATTATGGCTCTAATCTGATAGTGGTAGTGGGGTGGTATATGTTTAGTGCCCGTATGGCTCTAATCTGATAGTGGTAGCGGGGTGGTAGATGCCTAGTGCCCTTATGGCTCTAATCTGATAGTGGTAGTGTGGTGGTAGATGCCTAGTGCCCTTATGGCTCTAACCTGATAGTGGTAGTGGGATGGTAGATACCTAGTCTCCATTATGGCTCTAATCTGATAGTGGTAGCGGGATGGTAGATACCTAGTCTCCATTTTGGCTCTGATTTGGTAGTGGTAGTGGGGTGGTAGTTGCCTAGTGCCCTTATGGCTTTAATATGATAGTGGTAGTGGAATGGTAGATACATAGTCTCCATTATGGCTCTAATCTGATAGAGGTAGTGGGGTGGTAAATGACTAGTCTCCCTTATGGCTCTAATCTGGTAGTGTAGTGGGGTGGTAGATGTCTAGTCTCCGTTTTGGCTCTAATCTGATAGTGGTAGTGGGGTGGTAGATACCTAGTCTCCATTATGGCTCTAATCTGGTAGTGGTAGTGGGGTGGAAGATACCTAGTCTCCATTATGGCTCTAATCTGATAGTGGTAGTGGGGTGGTAGTTGCCTAGTGCCCTTATGGCTTTAATATGATAGTGGTAGTGGAATGGTAGATACATAGTCTCCATTATGGCTCTAATCTGATAGAGGTAGTGGGGTGGTAAATGACTAGTCTCCCTTATGGCTCTAATCTGGTAGTGTAGTGGGGTGGTAGATGTCTAGTCTCCGTTTTGGCTCTAATCTGATAGTGGTAGTGGGGTGGTAGATACCTAGTCTCCATTATGGCTCTAATCTGATAGTGGTAGTGGGGTGGTAGATACCTAGTCTCCATTATGGCTCTAATCTGGTAGTGGTAGTGGGGTGGAAGATACCTAGTCTCCATTATGGCTCTAATCTGATAGTGGTAGTGGGGTGGTAGATACCTAGTCTCCATTATGGCTCTAATCTGATAGAGGTAGTGGGGTGGTAAATGACTAGTCTCCCTTATGGCTCTAATCTGATAGTGGTAGTGGGGTGGTAGATACCTAGTCTCCATTATGGCTCTAATCTGATAGTGGTAGTGGGGTGGTAGATTCCTAGTGCCTTTATGGCTCTAATCTGATAGTGGTAGTGGGGTGATAGATGCCTAGTGCCCTTATGCCTCTAATCTGATAGTGGTAGTGGGGTGGTAGATATCTAGTCTCCATGATGGCTCTAATTTGGTAGTTGTAGTGGGGTGGTAGATACCTAGTCTCCATTATGGCTCTAATCTGGTAGTGGTAGTGGGGTGGAAGATACCTAGTCTCCATTATGGCTCTAATCTGGTAGTGGTAGTGGTGTGGTAGATACCTAGTCTCCATTATGGCTCTAATCTGGTAGTGGTAGTGGGGTGGTAGATACCTAGTCTCCATTATGGCACTAATCTGATAGTGGTAGTTGGGTGGTAGAAATCTAGTGCCCTTATGGCTCTAATCTGATAGTGGTAGTGGGGTGGAAGATACCTACTCTCCATTATGGCTCTAATCTGATAGAGGTAGTGGGGTGGTAGATACCTAGTCTCCATTATGGCTCTAATCTGATAGTGGTAGTGGGGTGGTAGATACCTAGTCTCCATTATGGCTCTAATCTGATAGTGGTAGTGGGGTGGAAGATACCTACTCTCCATTATGGCTCTAATCTGATAGAGGTAGTGGGGTGGTAGATACCTAGTCTCCATTATGGCTCTAATCTGATAGTGGTAGTGGGGTGGTAGATACCTAGTCTCCATTATGGCTCTAATTTGGTAGTGGTAGTGGGGTGGTAGATGCCTAGAGCCCGTATGGCTCTAATCTGATAGTGGTAGTGGGGTGGTAGATACCTAGTCTCCATTATGGCTCTTATCTGATAGAGGTAGAGGGGTGGTAGATACCTAGTCTCCGTTATGGCTTTAATCTGATAGTGGTAGTGGGGTGGTAGATACCTAGTCTCCATTATGGCTCTAATCTGATAGTGGTAGTGGGGTGGTAGATGCCTAGTGCCCTTATGGCTCTAATCTGATAGTGGTAGTGGGGTGGTAGATGCCTAGTCTCCATTATGGCTCTAATCTGATAGTGGTAGTGGGGTGGTAGATGCCTAGTGCCTTTATGGCTCTAATCTGATAGTGGTAGTGGGGTGGTAGATGTCTAGTGCCCTTATGGCTCTAATCTGATAGTGGTAGCGGGGTGGTAGATGCCTAGTGCCCTTATGGCTCTAATCTGATAGTGGTAGTGGGGGTGGTAGATGCCTAGTGCCCTTATGGCTCTAATCTGATAGTGGTAGTGGGGTGGTAGATACCTAGTCTCCATTATGGCTCTAATCTGGTAGTGGAAGAGTGGTGGTAGATACCTAGTCTCCATTATGGCTCTAATCTGATAGTGGTAGTGGGGTGGAAGATACCTACTCTCCATTATGGCTCTAATCTGATAGAGGTAGTGGGGTGGTAGATACCTAGTCTCCATTAAGGCTCTAATCTGATAGTGGTAGTGGGGTGGTAGATACCTAGTCTCCATTATGGCTCTAATCTGATAGTGGTAGTGGGGTGGTAGATACCTAGTCTCCATTATGGCTCTAATCTGGTAGTGGTAGTGGGGTGGAAGATACCTAGTCTCCATTATGGCTCTAATCTGATAGTGGTAGTGGGGTGGTAGATACCTAGTCTCCATTATGGCTCTAATCTGATAGAGGTAGTGGGGTGGTAAATGACTAGTCTCCCTTATGGCTCTAATCTGATAGTGGTAGTGGGGTGGTAGATACCTAGTCTCCATTATGGCTCTAATCTGATAGTGGTAGTGGGGTGGTAGATTCCTAGTGCCTTTATGGCTCTAATCTGACAGTGGTAGTGGGGTGATAGATGCCTAGTGCCCTTATGCCTCTAATCTGATAGTGGTAGTTGGGTGGTAGATATCTAGTCTCCATGATGGCTCTAATTTGGTAGTTGTAGTGGGGTGGTAGATACCTAGTCTCCATTATGGCTCTAATCTGGTAGTGGTAGTGGGGTGGAAGATACCTAGTCTCCATTATGGCTCTAATCTGGTAGTGGTAGTGGTGTGGTAGATACCTAGTCTCCATTATGGCTCTAATTTGGTAGTGGTAGTGGGGTGGTAGATACCTAGTCTCCATTATGGGTCTAATCTGATAGTGGTAGTTGGGTAGTAGATGCCTAGTGCCCGTATGGCTCCAAACTGATAGTGGTAGTGGGGTGGTAGATACCTAGTCTCCATTATGGCTCTAATCTGATAGTGGTAGTGGGGTGGAAGATACCTACTCTCCATTATGGCTCTAATCTGATAGAGGTAGTGGGGTGGTAGATACCTAGTCTCCATTATGCCTCTAATCTGATAGTGGTAGTAGGGTGGTAGATACCTACTCTCCATTATGGCTCTAATTTGGTAGTGGTAGTGGTGTGGTAGATACCTAGTCTCCATTATGGTCTAATCTGATAGTGGTAGTGGGGTGGTAGATTCCTAGTGCCTTTATGGCTCTAATCTGATAGTGGTAGTGGGGTGATAGATGCCTAGTGCCCTTATGGCTCTAATCTGATAGTGGTAGATACCTAGTCTCCAATATGCCTCTAATCTGGTAGTGGTAGTGGGGTGGAAGACACCTAGTCTCCATTATGGCTCTAATCTGGTAGTGGTAGTGGGGTGGTAGATGCCTAGTGCCTTTATGGCTCTAATCTGATAGTGGTAGTGGGGTGGTAGATGTCTAGTGCCCTTATGGCTCTAATCTGATATTGGTAGCGGGGTGGTAGATGCCTAGTGCCCTTATGGCTCTAATCTGATAGTGGTAGTGTGGTGGTAGATGCCTAGTGCCCTTATGGCTCCAATCTGATAGTGGTAGTGGGGTGGTAGATACCTAGTCTCCATTATGGCTCTAATCTGGTAGTGGTAGAGGGGTGGTAGATACCTAGTCTCCATTATGGCTCTAATCTGGTAGTGGTAGAGGGGTGGTAGATACCTAGTCTCCATTATGGTTCTAATCTGATAGTGGTAGTGGGGTGGTAGATACCTAGTCTCTATTATGGCTCTAATCTGATAGTGGTAGTGGGGTGGAAGATACCTACTCTCCATTATGGCTCTAATTTGGTAGTGGTAGTGGGGTGGAAGATACCTAGTCTCCATTATGGCTCTAATCTGATAGAGGTAGTGGGGTGGTAGATTCCTAGTCTCCATTATGGCTCTAATCTGATAGTGGTAGTGGGGTGGTAGATACCTAGTATCCATTATGGCTCTAATTTGGTAGTGGTAGTGGGGTGGTAGATACCTAGTCTCCATTATGGCTCTAATCTGGTAGTGGTAGTGGGGTGGAAGATACCTAGTCTCCATTATGGCTCTAATCTGATAGTGGTAGTGGGGTGGTAGATGCCTAGTGCCTTTAATTCTCTAATCTGATAGTAGTAGTGGGGTGATAGATGCCTAGTGCCCTTATGGCTCTAATCTGATAGTGGTAGTGGGGTGGTAGATACCTAGTCTCCATTATGGCTCTAATCTGATAGTGGTAGTGGGGTGGCAGATGCCTAGTGCCTTTATGGCTCTAATCTGATAGTGGTAGTGGGGTGGTAGATACCTAGTCTCCATTATGGCTCTAATCTGATAGAGGCAGTGGGGTGGTAGATACCTAGTCTCCATTATGGCTCTAATCTGATAGTGGTAGTGGGGTGGTAGATACCTAGTCTCCATTATGGCTCTAATCTGATAGTGGTAGTGGGGTGGTAGATACCTAGTCTCCATTATGTCTCTAATCTGGTAGTGGTAGTGGTGTGGTAGATACCTAGTCTCCATTATGGCTCTAATTTGGTAGTGGTAGTGGGGTGGATGATACCTAGTCTCCATTATGGCTCTAATCTGGTAGTGGTAGTGGTGTGGTAGATACCTAGTCTCCATTATGGCTCTAATCTGGTAGTGGTAGTGGGGTGGGGTGGTAGATACCTAGTCTCCATTATGGCTCTAATCTGATAGTGGTAGTGGGGTGGTAGATGTCTAGTGCCCTTATGGCTCTAATCTGATAGTGGTAGCGGGGTGGTACATGCCTAGTGCCCTTATGGCTCTAATCTGATAGTGGTAGTGTGGTGGTAGATGCCTAGTGCCCTTATGGCTCTAATCTGATAGTGGTAGTGGGGTGGTAGATACCTAGTCTCCATTATGGCTCTAATCTGGTAGTGGTAGAGGGGTGGTAGATACCTAGTCTCCATTATGGCTCTAATCTGATAGTGGTAGTGGGGTGGTAGATACCTAGTCTCTATTATGGCTCTAATCTGATAGTGGTAGTGGGGTGGAAGATACCTACTCTCCATTATGGCTCTAATTTGGTAGTGGTAGTGGGGTGGTAGATACCTAGTCTCCATTATGGCTCTAATCTGGTAGTGGTAGTGGGGTGGAAGATACCTAGTCTCCATTATGGCTCTAATCTGATAGTGGTAGTGGGGTGATAGATGCCTAGTGCCCTTATGGCTCTAATCTGATAGTGGTAGTGGGGTGGTAGATACCTAGTCTAAATTATGGCTCTAATCTGATAGTGGTAGTGGGGTGGTAGATGCCTAGTGCCTTTATGGCTTTAATCTGATAGTGGTAGTGGGGTGGTAGATGCCTAGGGCCCTTATGGCTCTAATCTGATAGTGGTAGTGGGGTGGTAGATACCTAGTCTCCATTATGGCTATAATCTGGTAGTGGTAGAGGGGTGGTAGATACCTAGTCTCTATTATGGCTCTAATCTGATAGTGGTAGTGGGGTGGAAGATACCTACTCTCCATTATGGCTCTAATTTGGTAGTGGTAGTGGGGTGGTAGATACCTAGTCTCCATTATGGCTCTAATCTGGTAGTGGTAGTGGGGTGGAAGATACCTAGTCTCCATTATGGCTCTAATCTGATAGTGGTAGTGGGGTGATAGATGCCTAGTGCCCTTATGGCTCTAATCTGATAGTGGTAGTGAGGTGGTAGATACCTAGTCTCCATTATGGCTCTAATTTGGTAGTGGTAGTGGGGTGGTAGATACCTAGTCTCCATTATGGCTCTAATCTGATAGTGGTAGTGGGGTGGTAGATGCCTAGGGCCCTTATGGCTCTAATCTGATAGTGGTAGTGGGGTGGTAGATACCTAGTCTCCATTATGGCTCTAATCTGATAGTGGTAGTGGGGTGGTAGATGCCTAGTGCCTTTATGGCTCTAATCTGATAGTGGTAGATGGGTGATAGATGCCTAGTGCCCTTATGGCTCTAATCTGATAGTGGTAGTGGGGTGGTAGATACCTAGTTTCCATTATGGCTCTAATCTGATAGTGGTAGTGGGGTGGTAGATGTCTAGTGCCCTTATGGCTCTAATC
The DNA here is from genome assembly GCF_029448725.1 of Salvelinus fontinalis. NCBI lineage: Eukaryota > Metazoa > Chordata > Actinopteri > Salmoniformes > Salmonidae > Salvelinus > Salvelinus fontinalis. The sequence goes on along the minus strand of NW_026602216.1, from coordinate 14,967 downwards.
TGATAGTGGTAGCGGGGTGGTAGATGCCTAGTGCCCTTATGGCTCTAATCTGATAGTGGTAGTGTGGTGGTAGATGCCTAGTGCCCTTATTGCTCTAATCTGATAGTGGTAGTGGGGTGGTAGATACCTAGTCTCCATTATGGCTCTAATCTGGTAGTGGAAGAGGGGTGGTAGATACCTAGTCTCCATTATGGCTCTAATCTGATAGTAGTAGTGGGGTGGTAGATACCTAGTCTCCATTATGGCTCTAATCTGATAGTGGTAGAAACCTAGTCTCCATTATGGCTCTAATTTGGTAGTGGTAGTGGGGTGGTAGATACCTAGTCTCCATTATGGCTCTAATCTGGTAGTGGTAGTGGGGTGGAAGATACCTAGTCTCCATTATGGCTCTAATCTGATAGTGGTAGTGGGGTGGTAGATGCCTAGTGCCCTTATGGCTTTAATCTGATAGTGGTAGTGGAATGGTAGATACATAGTCTCCATTATGGCTCTAATCTGATAGAGGTAGTGGGGTGGTAAATGACTAGTCTCCCTTATGGCTCTAATCTGGTAGTAGTAGTGGGGTGGTAGATGTCTAGTCTCCGTTTTGGCTCTAATCTGGTAGTAGTAGTGGGGTGGTAGATGCCTAGTGCCCTTATGGCTCTAATCTGGTAGTGGTAGTTGGGTGGTAGATACCTAGTCTCCATTATGGCTCTAATCTGATAGAGGTAGCGGGGTGGGAGATACCTAGTCTCCATTATGGCTCTAATCTGATAGTGGTAGTGGGGTGGTAGATGTCTAGTCTCCATTATGGCTCTAATCTGATAGTGGTAGTGGGGTAATAGATACCTAGTCTCCAATATGGCACTAATCTGATAGTGGTAGTGGGGTGGTAGATGCCTAGTGCCCTTATGGCTCTAATCTGATAGTGGTAGTGGGGTGGAAGATTCCTAGTGCCTTTATGGCTCTAATCTGATAGTGGTAGTGGGGTGATAGATGCCTAGTGCCCTTATGGCTCTAATCTGATAGTGGTAGTGGGGTGGTGTATACCTTGTCTCCATTATGGCTCTAATTTGGTAGTTGTAGTGGGGTGGTAGATACCTAGTGTCCATTATGGCTCTAATGTGGTAGTGGGGTGGAAGATACCTAGTCTCCATTATGGCTCTAATCTGGTAGTGGTAGTGGTGTGGTAGATACCTAGTCTCCATTATGGCTCTAATCTGGTAGTGGTAGTGGGGTGGTAGATGCCTAGTGCCCTTATGGCTCTAATCTGATAGTGGTAGTGTGGTGGTAGATGCCTAGTGCCCTTATGGCTCCAATCTGATAGTGGTAGTGGGGTGGTAGATACCTAGTCTCCATTATGGCTCTAATCTGGTAGTGGTAGAGGGGTGGTAGATACCTAGTCTCCATTATGGATCTAATCTGATAGTGGTAGTGGGGTGGTAGATACCTAGTCTCCATTATGGCTCTAATCTGATAGTGGTAGTGGGGTGGAAGATACCTACTCTCCATTATGGCTCTAATCTGATAGAGGTAGTGGGGTGGTAGATTCCTAGTCTCCAGTATGGCTCTAATCTGATAGTGGTAGTGGGGTGGTAGATACCTAGTCTCCATTATGGCTCTAATTTGGTAGTGGTAGTGGGGTGGTAGATACCTAATCTCCATTATGGCTCTAATCTGGTAGTGGTAGTGGGGTGGAAGATACCTAGTCTCCATTATGGCTCTAATCTGATAGTGGTAGTGGGGTGGTAGATGCCTAGTGCCTTTATGGCTCTAATCTGATAGTAGTAGTGGGGTGATAGATGCCTAGTGCCCTTATGGCTCTAATCTGATAGTGGTAGTGGGGTGGTAGATACCTAGTCTCCATTATGGCTCTAATCTGATAGTGGTAGTGGGGTGGTAGATGCCTAGTGCCTTTATGGCTCTAATCTGATAGTGGTAGTGGGGTGGTAGATGCCAAGTGCCCTTATGGCTCTAATCTTATAGAGGTAGTGGGTTGGTAGATACCTAGTCTCCATTATGGCTCTAATCTGATTGAGGTAGTGGGGTGGTAGATACCTAGTCTCCATTATGGCTCTAATCTGGTAGTGGTAGTGGGGTGGAAGATACCTAGTCTCCATTATGGCTCTAATCTGGTAGTGGTAGTGGTGTGGTAGATGCCTAGTGCCCTTATGGCTCTAATCTGATAGTGGTAGTGTGGTGGTAGAAGCCTAGTGCCCTTATGGCTCCAATCTGATAGTGGTAGTGGGGTGGTAGATACCTAGTCTCCATTATGGCTCTAATCTGGTAGTGGTAGAGGGGTGGTAGATACCTAGTCTCCATTATGGATCTAATCTGATAGTGGTAGTGGGGTGGTAGATACCTAGTCTCCATTATGGCTCTAATCTGATAGAGGTAGTGGGGTGGTAGATTCCTAGTCTCCAGTATGGCTCTAATCTGATAGTGGTAGTGGGGTGGTAGATACCTAGTCTCCATTATGGCTCTAATTTGGTAGTGGTAGTGGGGTGGTAGATACCTAATCTCCCTTATGGCTCTAATCTGGTAGTGGTAGTGGGGTGGAAGATACCTAGTCTCCATTATGGCTCTAATCTGATAGTGGTAGTGGGGTGGTAGATGCCTAGTGCCTTTATGGCTCTAATCTGATAGTAGTAGTGGGGTGATAGATGCCTAGTGCCCTTATGGCTCTAATCTGATAGTGGTAGTGGGGTGGTAGATACCTAGTCTCCATTATGGCTCTAATCTGATAGTGGTAGTGGGGTGGTAGATGCCTAGTGCCTTTATGGCTCTAATCTGATAGTGGTAGTGGGGTGGTAGATGCCAAGTGCCCTTATGGCTCTAATCTTATAGAGGTAGTGGGGTGGTAGATACCTAGTCTCCATTATGGCTCTAATCTGATTGAGGTAGTGGGGTGGTAGATACCTAGTCTCCATTATGGCTCTAATCTGATAGTGGTAGTGGGGTGGTAGATACCTAGTCTCCATTATGGCTCTAATCTGATAGTGGTAGTGGGGTGGTAGATACCTAGTCTCCATTATGTCTCTAATCTGGTAGTGGTAGTGGTGTGGTAGATACCTAGTCTCCATTATGGCTCTAATCTGGTAGTGGTAGTGGTGTGGTAGATACCTAGTCTCCATTATGGCTCTAATCTGGTAGTGGTAGTGGGGTGGTAGATACCTAGTCTCCATTATGGCTCTAATCTGATAGTGGTAGTGGGGTGGTAGATGTTTAGTGCCCTTATGGCTCTAATCTGATAGTGGTAGCGGGGTGGTAGATGCCTAGTGCCCTTATGGCTCTAATCTGATAGTGGTAGTGTGGTGGTAGATGCCTAGTGCCCTTATGGCTCTAATCTGATAGTGGTAGTGGGGTGATAGATACCTAGTCTCCATTATGGCTCTAATCTGGTAGTGGTAGAGGGGTGGTAGATACCTAGTCTCCATTATGGCTCTAATCTGATAGTGGTAGTGGGGTGGTAGATACCTAGTCTCTATTATGGCTCTAATCTGATAGTGGTAGTGGGGTGGAAGATACCTACTCTCCATTATGGCTCTAATTTGGTAGTGGTAGTGGGGTGGTAGATACCTAGTCTCCATTATGGCTCTAATCTGATAGTGGTAGTGGGGTGGTAGATGCCTAGGGCCCTTATGGCTCTAATCTGATAGTGTTAGTGGGGTGATAGATGCCTAGTGCCCTTATGGCTCTAATCTGATAGTGGTAGTGGGGTGATAGATGCCTAGTGCCCTTATGGCTCTAATCTGATAGTGGTAGTGGGGTGGTAGATACCTAGTTTCAAGTATGGCTCTAATCTGATAGTGGTAGTGGGGTGGTAGATGTCTAGTGCCCTTATGGCTCTAATCTGATAGTGGTAGTGGGGTGGTAGATACATAGTCTCCATTATGGCTCTAATCTGGTAGTGGTAGAGGGGTGGTAGATACCTAGTCTCCATTATGGCTCTAATCTGATAGTAGTAGTGGGGTGGTAGATACCTAGTCTCCATTATGGCTCTAATCTGATAGTGGTAGTGGGGTGGTAGAAACCTAGTCTCCATTATGGCTCTAATCTGATAGTAGTAGTGTGGTGGTAGATGCCTAGTGCCCTTATGGCTCCAATCTGATAGTGGTAGTGGGGTGGTAGATACCTAGTCTCCATTATGGCTCTAATCTGATAGTGGTAGTGGGGTGGAAGATACCTACTCTCCATTATGGCTCTAATCTGATAGAGGTAGTGGGGTGGTAGATTCCTAGTCTCCAGTATGTCTCTAATCTGATAGTGGTAGTGGGGTGGTAGATACCTAGTCTCCATTATGGCTCTAATTTGGTAGTGGTAGTGGGGTGGTAGATACCTAATCTCCATTATGGCTCTAATCTGGTAGTGGTAGTGGGGTGGAAGATACCTAGTCTCCATTATGGCTCTAATCTAATAGTGGTAGTGGGGTGGTAGATGCCTAGTGCCCTTATGGCTCTAATCTGATAGTGGTAGTGGGGTGGTAGATACCTAGTCTCCATTATGGCTCTAATCTGATAGTGGTAGTGGGGTGGTAGATGCCTAGTGCCCTTATGGCTCTAATCTGATAGTGGTAGTGTGGTGGTAGATGCCTAGTGCCCTTATGGCTCTAATCTGATAGTGGTAGTGGGGTGATAGATGCCTAGTGCCCTTATGGCTCTAATCTGATAGTGGTAGTGGGGTGGTAGATACCTAGTCTCCAATATGGCTCTAATCTGGTAGTGGTAGAGGGGTGGTAGATACCTAGTCTCCATTATGGCTCTAATCTGATAGTGGTAGTGGGGTGGTAGATACCTAGTCTCTATTATGGCTCTAATCTGATAGTGGTAGTGGGGTGGAAGATACCTACTCTCCATTATGGCTCTAATTTGGTAGTGGTAGTGGGGTGGTAGATACCTAGTCTCCATTATGGCTCTAATCTGATAGTGGTAGTGGGGTGGTAGATGCCTAGGGCCCTTATGGCTCTAATCTGATAGTGTTAGTGGGGTGATAGATGCCTAGTGCCCTTATGGCTCTAATCTGATAGTGGTAGTGGGGTGATAGATGCCTAGTGCCCTTATGGCTCTAATCTGATAGTGGTAGTGGGGTGGTAGATACCTAGTTTCAAGTATGGCTCTAATCTGATAGTGGTAGTGGGGTGGTAGATGTCTAGTGCCCTTATGGCTCTAATCTGATAGTGGTAGTGGGGTGGTAGATACATAGTCTCCATTATGGCTCTAATCTGGTAGTGGTAGAGGGGTGGTAGATACCTAGTCTCCATTATGGCTCTAATCTGATAGTAGTAGTGGGGTGGTAGATACCTAGTCTCCATTATGGCTCTAATCTGATAGTGGTAGTGGGGTGGTAGAAACCTAGTCTCCATTATGGCTCTAATCTGATAGTAGTAGTGTGGTGGTAGATGCCTAGTGCCCTTATGGCTCCAATCTGATAGTGGTAGTGGGGTGGTAGATACCTAGTCTCCATTATGGCTCTAATCTGATAGTGGTAGTGGGGTGGAAGATACCTACTCTCCATTATGGCTCTAATCTGATAGAGGTAGTGGGGTGGTAGATTCCTAGTCTCCAGTATGTCTCTAATCTGATAGTGGTAGTGGGGTGGTAGATACCTAGTCTCCATTATGGCTCTAATTTGGTAGTGGTAGTGGGGTGGTAGATACCTAATCTCCATTATGGCTCTAATCTGGTAGTGGTAGTGGGGTGGAAGATACCTAGTCTCCATTATGGCTCTAATCTAATAGTGGTAGTGGGGTGGTAGATGCCTAGTGCCCTTATGGCTCTAATCTGATAGTGGTAGTGGGGTGGTAGATACCTAGTCTCCATTATGGCTCTAATCTGATAGTGGTAGTGGGGTGGTAGATGCCTAGTGCCCTTATGGCTCTAATCTGATAGTGGTAGTGTGGTGGTAGATGCCTAGTGCCCTTATGGCTCTAATCTGATAGTGGTAGTGGGGTGGTAGATACCTAGTCTCCATTATGGCTCTAATCTGGTAGTGGTAGTGGGGTGGTAGATACCTAGTCTCTATTATGGCTCTAATCTGATAGTGGTAGTGGGGTGGAAGATACCTACTCTCCATTATGGCTCTAATTTGGTTGTGGTAGTGGGGTGGTAGATACCTAGTCTCCATTATGGCTCTAATCTGATAGTGGTAGTGGGGTGGTAGATGCCTAGGGCCCTTATGGCTCTAATCTGATAGTGGTAGTGGGGTGGTAGATACCTAGTCTCCATTATGGCTCTAATCTGATAGTGGTAGTGGGGTGGTAGATGCCTAGTGCCTTTATGGCTCTAATCTGATAGTGGTAGTGGGGTGATAGATGCCTAGTGCCCTTATGGCTCTAATCTGATAGTGGTAGTGGGGTGGTAGATACCTAGTTTCAATTATGGCTCTAATCTGATAGTGGTAGTGGGGTGGTAGATGTCTAGTGCCCTTATGGCTCTAATCTGATAGTGGTAGTGGGGTGGTAGATACATAGTCTCCATTATGGCTCTAATCTGGTAGTGGTAGTGGGGTGGTAGATACCTAGTCTCCATTATGGCTCTAATCTGATAGTGGTAGTGGGGTGGTAGAAACCTAGTCTCCATTATGGCTCTAATCTGATAGTGGTAGTGTGGTGGTAGATGCCTAGTGCCCTTATGGCTCCAATCTGATAGTGGTAGTGGGGTGGTAGATACCTAGTCTCCATTATGGCTCTAATCTGGTAGTGGTAGAGGGGTGGTAGATACCTAGTCTCCATTATGGATCTAATCTGATAGTGGTAGTGGGGTGGTAGATACCTAGTCTCCATTATGGCTCTAATCTGATAGTGGTAGTGGGGTGGAAGATACCTACTCTCCATTATGGCTCTAATCTGATAGAGGTAGTGGGGTGGTAGATTCCTAGTCTCCAGTATGGCTCTAATCTGATAGTGGTAGTGGGGTGGTAGATACCTAGTCTCCATTATGGCTCTAATTTGGTAGTGGTAGTGGGGTGGTAGATACCTAATCTCCATTATGGCTCTAATCTGGTAGTGGTAGTGGGGTGGAAGATACCTAGTCTCCATTATGGCTCTAATCTGATAGTGGTAGTGGGGTGGTAGATGCCTAGTGCCTTTATGGCTCTAATCTGATAGTAGTAGTGGGGTGATAGATGCCTAGTGCCCTTATGGCTCTAATCTGATAGTGGTAGTGGGGTGGTAGATACCTAGTCTCCATTATGGCTCTAATCTGATAGTGGTAGTGGGGTGGTAGATGCCTAGTGCCTTTATGGCTCTAATCTGATAGTGGTAGTGGGGTGGTAGATGCCAAGTGCCCTTATGGCTCTAATCTTATAGAGGTAGTGGGGTGGTAGATACCTAGTCTCCATTATGGCTCTAATCTGATTGAGGTAGTGGGGTGGTAGATACCTAGTCTCCATTATGGCTCTAATCTGATAGTGGTAGATACCTAGTCTCCATTATGGCTCTAATCTGATAGTGGTAGTGGGGTGGTAGATACCTAGTCTCCATTATGTCTCTAATCTGGTAGTGGTAGTGGTGTGGTAGATACCTAGTCTCCATTATGGCTCTAATCTGGTAGTGGTAGTGGTGTGGTAGATACCTAGTCTCCATTATGGCTCTAATCTGGTAGTGGTAGTGGGGTGGTAGATACCTAGTCTCCATTATGGCTCTAATCTGATAGTGGTAGTGGGGTGGTAGATGTCTAGTGCCCTTATGGCTCTAATCTGATAGTGGTAGCGGGGTGGTAGATGCCTAGTGCCCTTATGGCTCTAATCTGATAGTGGTAGTGTGGTGGTAGATGCCTAGTGCCCTTATGGCTCTAATCTGATAGTGGTAGTGGGGTGGTAGATACCTAGTCTCCATTATGGCTCTAATCTGATAGTGGTAGTGGGGTGGTAGATGCCTAGGGCCCTTATGGCTCTAATCTGATAGTGGTAGTGGGGTGGTAGATACCTAGTCTCCATTATGGCTCTAATCTGATAGTGGTAGTGGGGTGGTAGATGCCTAGTGCCTTTATGGCTCTAATCTCATAGTGGTAGTGGGGTGGTAGATGCCTAGTGCCCTTATGGCTCTAATCTGATAGTGGTAGTAGGGTGGTAGATACCTAGTCTCCAAATGGCTCTAATCTGACAGTGGTAGTGGGGTGGTAGATGCCTAGTGCCTTTATGGCTCTAATCTGATAGTGGTAGTGGGGTTGATAGATGCCTAGTGCCCTTATGGCTCTAATCTGATAGTGGTAGCGGGGTGGTAGATACCTAGTCTCCATTATGGCTCTAATCTGGTAGTGGTAGACGGGTGGTAGATTCCTAGTCTCCATTATGGCTCTAATCTGATAGTGGTAGTGGGGTGGTAGATACCTAGTCTCTATTATGGCTCTAATCTGATAGTGGTAGTGTGGTGGAAGATACCTACTCTCCATTATGGCTCTAATTTGGTAGGGGTAGTGGGGTGGTAGATACCTAGTCTCCATTATGGCTCTAATCTGATAGTGGTAGTGGGGTGGTAGATGCCTAGGGCCCTTATGGCTCTAATCTGATAGTGGTAGTGGGGTGGTAGATACCTAGTCTCCATTATGGCTCTAATCTGATAGTGGTAGTGGGGTGGTAGATGCCTAGTGCCTTTATGGCTCTAATCTGATAGTGGTAGTGGGGTGATAGATGCCTAGTGCCCTTATGGCTCTAATCTGATAGTGGTAGTGGGGTGGTAGATACCTAGTTTCAATTATGGCTCTAATCTGATAGTGGTAGTGGGGTGGTAGATGTCTAGTGCCCTTATGGCTCTAATCTGATAGTGGTAGCAGGGTGGTAGATGCCTAGTGCCCTTATGGCTCTAATCTGATAGTGGTAGTGTGGTGGTAGATGCCTAGTGCCCTTATGGCTCTAATCTGATAGTGGTAGTGGGGTGGTAGATACATAGTTTCCATTATGGCTCTAATCTGGTAGTGGTAGAGGGGTGGTAGATACCTAGTCTCCATTATGGCTCTAATCTGATAGTAGTAGTGGGGTGGTAGATACCTAGTCTCCATTATGGCTCTAATCTGATAGTGGTAGTGGGGTCGTAGAAACCTAGTCTCCATTATGGCTCTAATTTGGTAGTGGTAGTGGGGTGGTAGATACCTAGTCTCCATTATGGCTCTAATCTGGTAGTGGTAGTGGGGTGGAAGATACCTAGTCTCCCTTATGGCTCTAATCTGGTAGTAGTAGTGGGGTGGTAGATGTCTAGTCTCCGTTTTGGCTCTAATCTGGTAGTAGTAGTGGGGTGGTAGATGCCTAGTGCCCTTATGGCTCTAATCTGGTAGTGGTAGTTGGGTGGTAGATGTCTAGTGTCCTTATGGCTCTAATCTGATAGTGGTAGTGGGGTGGTAGATACCTAGTCTCCATTATGGCTCTAATCTGATAGAGGTAGCAGGGTGGGAGATACCTAGTCTCCATTATGGCTCTAATCTGATATTGGTAGTGGGGTGGTAGATACCTAGTCTCCATTATGGCTCTAATCTGATAGTGGTAGTGGGGTGGTAGATGTCTAGTGCCCTTATGGCTCTAATCTGGTAGTGGTAGAGGGGTGGTAGATACCTAATCTCCATTATGGCTCTAATCTGGTAGTGGTAGTGGGGTGGAAGATACCTAGTCTCCATTATGGCTCTAATCTGATAGTGGTAGTGGGGTGGTAGATGCCTAGTGCCTTTATGGCTCTAATCTGATAGTAGTAGTGGGGTGATAGATGCCTAGTGCCCTTATGGCTCTAATCTGATAGTGGTAGTGGGGTGGTAGATACCTAGTCTCCATTATGGCTCTAATCTGATAGTGGTAGTGGGGTGGTAGATGCCAAGTGCCCTTATGGCTCTAATCTTATAGAGGTAGTTGGGTGGTAGATACCTAGTCTCCATTATGGCTCTAATCTGATTGAGGTAGTGGGGTGGTAGATACCTAGTCTCCATTATGGCTCTAATCTGATAGTGGTAGTGGGGTGGTAGATACCTAGTCTACATTATGGCTCTAATCTGGTAGTGGTAGAGGGGTGGTAGATACCTAGTCTCCATTATGGCTCTAATCTGATAGTGGTAGTGGGGTGGTAGATACCTAGTCTCTATTATGGCTCTAATCTGATAGTGGTAGTGGGGTGGTAGATGCCTAGTGCCCTTATGGCTCTAATCTGATAGTGGTAGTGGAGTGGTAGATACTTAGTCTCCATTATGGCTCTAATCTGATAGTGGTAGTGGGGTGGTAGATGCCTAGTGCCTTTATGGCTCTAATCTGATAGTGGTAGTGGGGTGATAGATGCCAAGTGCCCTTATGGCTCTAATCTGATAGTGGTAGTGGGGTGGTAGATACCTAGTCTCCATTATGGCTCTAATCTGGTAGTGGTAGAGGGGTGGTAGATACCTAGTCTCCATTATGGCTCTAATCTGATAGTGGTAGTGGGGTGGTAGATACCTAGTCTCCATTATGGCTCTAATCTGATAGTGGTAGTGGGGTGGAAGATACCTACTCTCCATTATGGCTCTAATCTGATAGAGGTAGTGGGGTGGTAGATACCTAGTCTCCATTATGGCTCTAATCTGATAGTGGTAGTGGGGTGGTAGATACCTAGTCTCCATTTAGGCTCTAATCTGATAGTGGTAGTGGGGTGGTAGATACCTAGTCTCCATTATGGCTCTAATCTGGTAGTGGTAGTGGTGTGGTAGATACCTAGTCTCCATTATGGCTCTAATCTGGTAGTGTTAGTGGGGTGGTAGATACCTAGTCTCCATTATGGCTCTAATCTGATAGTGGTAGTGGGTTGGTAGATACCTAGTTTCCATTATGGCTCTAATCTGATAATGGTAGTGGGGTGGTAGATGCCTAGTGCCTTTATGGCTCTAATCTGATAGTGGTAGTGGGGTGGTAGATGCCTAGTGCCCATATGGCTCTAATCTGATAGTGGTAGTGGGGTGGTAGATACCTAGTCTCCATTATGGCTCTAATCTGATAGTGGTAGTGGGGTGGTAGATGCCTAGTGCCTTTATGGCTCTAATCTGATAGTGGTAGTGGGGTGATAGATGCCTAGTGCCCTTATGGCTCTAATCCGATAGTGGTAGTGGGGTGGTAGATACCTAGTCTCCATTATGGCTCTAATCTGATAGTGGTAGTGGGGTTGTAGATACCTAGCCTCCATTATGGCTCTAATCTGATAGTGGTAGTGGGGTGGTAGATACCTAGTCTCCATTATGGCTCTAATTTGGTAGTGGTAGTGGGGTGGAAGATACCTAGTCTCCATTATGGCTCTAATCTGATAGTGGTAGTGGGTTGGTAGATACCTAGTCTCTATTATGGCTCTAATCTGGTAGTGGTAGTGGTGTGGTTGATACCTAGTCTCCATTATGGCTCTAATCTGGTAGTGGTAGTGGGGTGGTAGATACCTAGTCTCCATTATGGCTCTAATATTGATAGTGGTAGTGGGGTGGTAGATGCCTAGTGCCTTTATGGCTCTAATCTGATAGTGGTAGTGGGGTGGTAGATGCCTAGTGCCCTTATGGCTCTAATCTGATAGTGGTAGATACCTAGTCTCCAATATGGCTCTAATCTGATAGAGGTAGTGGGGTGGTAGATACCTAGTCTCCATAATGGCTCTAATCTGATAGTGGTAGTGGGGTTATAGATACCTAGCCTCCATTATGGCTCTAATTTGGTAGTGGTAGTGGGGTGGTAGATACCTAGTCTCCATTATGGCTCTAATCTGGTAGTGGTAGTGGGGTGGAAGATACCTAGTCTCCATTATGGCTCTAATCTGATAGTGGTAGTGGGTTGGTAGATACCTAGTCTCTATTATAGCTCTAATCTGGTAGTGGTAGTGGTGTGGTAGATACCTAGTCTCCATTATGGCTCTAATCTGGTAGTGGTAGTGGGGTGGTAGATACCTAGTCTCCATTATGGCTCTAATCTGATAGTGGTAGTGGGGTGGTAGATACCTCGTCTCCATTATGGCTCTAATATTGATAGTGGTAGTGGGGTGGTAGATGCCTAGTGCCTTTATGGCTCTAATCTGATAGTGGTAATGGGCTGGTAGATGCCTAGTGCCCTTATGGCTCTAATCTGATAGTGGTAGTGGGGTGGTAGATACCTATTCTCCAATATGGCTCTAATCTGATATTGGTAGTGGGGTGGTAGATGCATAGTGCCTTTATGGCTCTAATCTGATAGTGATAGTGGGGTGGTAGATGCCAAGTGCCCTTATGGCTCTAATCTGATAGTGGTAGCGGTGTGGTAGATACCTAGTCTCCACTATGGCTCTAATCTTATAGTGGTAGTGGGGTGGAAGATACCTACTCTCCATTATGGCTCTAATCTGATAGTGGTAGTGGGGTGGTAAATACCTAGTCTCCATTATGGCTCTAATCTGATAGTGATAGTGGGGTGGTAGATGCCTAGTGCCCTTATGGCTCTAATCTGATAGTGGTAGTGGGGTGGTAGATACCTAGTCTCCATTATGACTCTAATCTGATAGTGGTAGTGGGGTGGTAGATGACAAGTACCTTTATGGCTCTAATCTGATAGTGGTAGTGGGGTGGTAGATGCCTAGTGCCCTTATGGCTCTAATCTGATAGAGGTAGTGGGGTGGTAGATACCTAGTCTCCATTATGGCTCTAATCTAATAGTGGTAGTGGGGTGGTAGATGCCTAGTGCCTTTATGGCTCTAATCTGATAGTGGTAGTGGGGTGGTAGATGCCTAGTGCCTTTATGGCTCTAATCTGATAGTGGTAGTGGGGTGGTAGATGCCTAGTGCCTTTATGGCTCTAATCTGATAGTGGTAGTGGGGTGGTAGATGCCTAGTGCCCTTATGGCTCTAATCTGATAGTGGTAGTGGGGTGGTAGATAACTAGTCTCCATTATGGCTCTAATCTGATAGTGGTAGTGGGGTGGTAGATACCTAGTCTCCATTATGGCTCTAATCTGATAGTGGTTGTGGGGTGGTAGATACCTATCCTCCATTATGGCTCTAATCTGATAGTGGTAGTGGGGTGGTAGATACCTAGTCTCCATTATGGCTCTAATCTGGTAGTGGTAGTGGGGTGGTACATACCTAGTCTCCATTATGGCTCTAATCTGATAGTGGTAGTGGGGTGGTAGATACCTAGTCTCCATTATGGCTCTAATCTGATAGTGGTAGTGGGGTGTTAGATGCCTAGTGCCTTTATGGCTCTAATCTGATAGTGGTAGTGGGGTGGTAGATGCCTAGTGCCCTTATGGCTCTAATCTGATAGTGGTAGTGGGGTGGTAGATACCTAGTCTCCATTATGGCTCTAATCTGATAGTGGTGGTGGGGTGGTTGATGTCTAGTCTCCATTATGGCTCTAATCTGATAGTGGTCGTGGGGTGGTAGATACCTAGTCTCCATTATGGCTCTAATCACATAGTGGTAGTTGGGTGGTAGATACCTAGTCTCCATTATGGCTCTAATCTGATAGAGGTAGAGGGGTGGTAGATACCTAGTCTCCATTATGACTCTAATCTGATAGTGGTAGAGGGGTGGGAGATACCTAGTCTCCATTATGGCTCTAATCTGATAGAGGTAGTGGGGTGGTAGATACCTAGTCTCCATTATGGCTCTAATCTGCTAGTGGTAGTGGGGTGGTAGGTGTCTAGTGCCCGTATGGCTTTAATCTGATAGTGGTAGATGTCTAGTCTCCATTATGGCTCTAATCTGATAGTGGTAGTGGGGTGATAGATACCTAGTCTCCATTATGGCTCTAATCTGATAGTGGTAGTGGGGTGGTAGATACCTAGTCTCCATTATGGCTCTAATCTGATAGTGGTAGTGGGGTGGTAGATGCCTAGTGCCTTTATGGCTCTAATCTGATAGTGGTGGTGGGGTGGTAGATACCTAGTCTCCATTATGGCTCTAATCTGATAGTGGTAGTGGGGTGGTAGATACCTAGTCTCCATTATGGCTCTAATCTGATAGTGGTAGTGGGGTGGTAGATACCTAGTTTCCATTATGGCTCTAATCTGGTAGTGGTAGTGGGGTGGTACATACCTAGTCTCCATTATGGCTCTAATCTGATTGTGGTAGTGGGGTGGTAGATACCTAGTCTCCATTATGGCTCTAATCTGATAGTGGTAGTGGGGTGGTAGATGCCTAGTGCCTTTATGGCTCTAATCTGATAGTGGTAGTGGGGTGGTAGATGCCTAGTGCCCTTATGGCTCTAATCTGATAGTGGTAGTGGAGTGGTAGATACCTAGTTTCCATTATGGCTCTAATCTGGTAGTGGTAGTGGGGTGGTAGATACCTAGTCTCCATTATGGCTCTAATCTGATAGTGGTAGTGGGGTGGTAGATACCTCGTCTCCATTATGGCTCTAATCTGATAGTGGTAGTGGGGTGGTAGATGCCTAGTGCCTTTATGGCTATAATCTGATAGTGGTAGTGGGGTGGTAGATGCCTAGTGCCCTTATGGCTCTAATCTGATAGTGGTAGTGGAGTGGTAGATACCTAGTCTCCATTATGGCTCTAATCTGATAGTGGTAGTGGGGTGGTAGATGCCTAGTGCCTTTATGGCTCTAATCTGATAGTGGTAGTTGGGTAATAGATGCCAAGTGCCCTTATGGCTCTAATCTGATAGTGGTAGTGGGGTGGTAGATACCTAGTCTCCATGATGGCTCTAATCTGGTAGTGGTAGAGGGGTGGTAGATACCTAGTCTCCATTATGGCTCTAATCTGGTAGTGGTAGTGGGGTGGTACATACCTAGTCTCCATTATGGCTCTAATCTGATTGTGGTAGTGGGGTGGTAGATACCTAGTCTCCATTATGGCTCTAATCTGATAGTGGTAGTGGGGTGGTAGATGCCTAGTGCCTTTATGGCTCTAATCTGATAGTGGTAGTGGGGTGGTAGATGCCTAGTGCCCTTATGGCTCTAATCTGATAGTGGTAGTGGAGTGGTAGATACCTAGTTTCCATTATGGCTCTAATCTGGTAGTGGTAGTGGGGTGGTAGATACCTAGTCTCCATTATGGCTCTAATCTGATAGTGGTAGTGGGGTG
>NW_026602215.1:0-22628 GCF_029448725.1 Salvelinus fontinalis | reverse complement strand
CACTTCCACTATCAAATTAGAGCCATAAGGGAGACTAGACATCTACCACCCCACTACCACTATCAGATTAGAGCCATAAGGGAGACTAGACATCTACCACCCCACTATCAGATTAGAGCCATAAGGGAGTCTAGACATCTACCACCCCACTTCCACTATCAAATTAGAGCCATAAGGGAGACTAGACATCTACCAACCAACTACCACTATCAGATTATAGCCATAAGGGAGACTAGACATCTACCACCCCACTACCACTATCAGATTAGAGCCATAAGGGAGACTAGACATCTACCACCCCACTACCACTATCAGATTAGAGCCATTAGGGAGACTAGACATCTACCACCCCACTATCAGATTAGAGCCATAAGGGAGACTAGACATCTACCACCCCATTACCACTATCAAATTAGAGCCATAAGGGAGGCTAGACATCTACCACCCCACTACCACTATCAAATTAGAGCCATAAGGGAGACTAGACACCTACCACCCCACTACCACTATCAGATTAGAGCCAGAAGGGAGACTAGACATCTACCACCCCACTACCACTATCAAATTAGAGCCATAAGGGAGACTAGACATTTACCAACCCACTACCACTATCAGATTAGAGCCATAAGGGAGACTAGACATCTACCACCCCACTACCACTATCAGATTAGAGCCATAAGGGAGACTAGACATCTACCACCCCATTACCACTATCAGATTAGAGTCATAAAGGAGACAAGACATCCACCAACCCACTATCAGACTAGAGCCACAAGGGAGACTAAACATCTACCACCCCACTACCACTATCAGATTAGAGCCATAAGGGAGACTAGACATCTACCACCCCACTATCAGATTAGAGCCATAAGGGAGTCTAGACATCTACCACCCCACTTCCACTATCAAATTAGAGCCATAAGGGAGACTAGACATCTACCAACCAACTACCACTATCAGATTATAGCCATAAGGGAGACTAGACATCTACCACCCCACTACCACTATCAGATTAGAGCCATAAGGGAGACTAGACATCTACCACCCCACTTCCACTATCAAATTAGAGCCATAAGGGAGACTAGACATCTACCACCCCACTACCACTATACATTTAGAGCCATAAGGGAGACTAGACATCTACCACCCCACTACCACTATCAGATTAGAGCCATAATGGAGACTAGACATCTACCACCCCACTACCACTATCAGATTAGAGCCACAAGGGAGACTAGACATCTACCACCACACTACCACTATCAGATTAGAGCCATAAGGGAGACTAGACATCTACCACCCCACTACCACTACCAGATTAGAGCCATAAGGGAGACTAGACATCTACCACCCCACTACCACTATACATTTAGAGCCATAAGGGAGACTAGACAGCTACCACCCCACTACCACTATCAGATTATAGCCATAAGGGAGACAAGACATCTACCACCCCACTACCACTATCAGATTAGAGCCACAAGGGAGACTAGACATCTACCACCCCACTACCACTATCAGACTAGAGCCACAAGGGAGACTAAACATCTACCACCCCACTACCACTATCATATTAGAGCCATAATGGAGACTAGACATCTACCACCCCACTACCACTATCAAATTAGAGCCATAAGGGAGACTAGACATCTACCAACCCACTACCACTATCAGATTAGAGCCATAAGGGAGACTAGACATCTACCACCCCACTACCACTATCAGATTAGAGCCATAATGGAGACTAGACATCTACCACCCCACTACCACTATCAGATTAGAGCCACAAGGGAGACTAGACATCTACCACCACACTACCACTATCAGATTAGAGCCATAAGGGAGACTAGACATCTACCACCCCACTGCCACTATAAATTTAGAGCCATAAGGGAGACTAGACAGCTACCACCCCACTACCACTATCAGATTATAGCCATAAGGGAGACTAGACATCTACCACCCCACTACCACTATCAGACTAGAGCCACAAGGGAGACTAAACATCTACCACCCCACTACCACTATCATATTAGAGCCATAATGGAGACTAGACATCTACCACCCCACTACCACTATCAAATTAGAGCCATAAGGGAGACTAGACATCTACCAACCCACTACCACTATCAGATTAGAGCCATAAGGGAGACTAGACATCTACCACCCCACTACCACTATCAGATTAGAGCCATAATGGAGACTAGACATCTACCACCCCACTACCACTATCAGATTAGAGCCACAAGGGAGACTAGACATCTACCAACCCACTACCACTATCAGATTAGAGCCATAAGGGAGACTAGACATCTACCACCCCACTACTACTATCAGATTAGAGCCATAATGGAGACTAGACATCTACCACCCCACTACCACTATCAGATTAGAGCCACAAGGGAGACTAGACATCTACCACCACACTACCACTATCAGATTAGAGCCATAAGGGAGACTAGACATCTACCACCCCACTACCACTATAAATTTAGAGCCATAAGGGAGACTAGACAGCTACCACCCCACTACCACTATCAGATTATAGCCATAAGGGAGACTAGACATCTACCACCCCACTACCACTATCAGATTAGAGCCATAAGGGAGACTAGAATTCTACCACCCCATTACCACTATCAGATTAGAGTCATAAAGGAGACAAGACATCCACCACCACACTATCAGATTAGAGCCACAAGGGAGACTAAACATCTACCACCCCACTACCACTATCATATTAGAGCCATAATGGAGACTAGACATCTACCACCCCACTACCACTATCAGATTAGAGTCATAAAGGAGACTAGACATCTACCACCCCAGTATCAGATTAGAGCCATAAGGGAGACTAGACATCTACCACCCCACTACCACTACCAGATTAGAGCCATAAGGGAGACTAGACATCTACCACCCCACTACCACTACCAGATTATAGCCATAAGGGAGACTAGACATCTACCACCCCACTACCACTATCAGATTAGAGCCATAAGGGAGACTAGACATCTACCACCCCACTATCAGATTAGAGCCATAAGGGAGACTAGACATCTACCACCCCATTACCACTATCAAATTAGAGCCAAAAGGGAGGCTACACATCTACCACCCCACTACCACGATCAAATTAGAGCCATAAGGGAGACTAGACACCTACCACCCCACTACCACTATCAGAGTAGAGCCAGAAGGGAGACTAGACATCTACCAACCCACTACCACTATCAGATTAGAGTCATAAAGGAGACTAGACATCTACCACCCCACTACCACTATCAGATTAGAGCCATAATGGAGACTAGACATCTACCACCCCACTACCACTATCAGATTAGAGTCATAAAGGAGACTAGACATCTACCACCCCACTATCAGATTATAGCCATAAGGGAGACTAGACATCTACCACCCCACTACCACCATCAGATTAGAGCCATAATGGAGACTAGACATCTACCACCCCACTACCACTATCAAATTAGAGCCATAAGGGAGACTAGACATCTACCAACCCACTACCACTATCAAATTAGAGCCATAAGGGAGACTAGACATCTACCAACCCACTACCACTATCAGATTAGAGCCATAAGGGAGACTAGACATCTACCACCCCACTACCACTATCAGATTAGAGCCACAAGGGAGACTAGACATCTACCACCACACTACCACTATCAGATTAGAGCCATAAGGGAGACTAGACATCTACCACCCCACTACCACTACCAGATTAGAGCCATAAGGGAGACTAGACATCTACCACCCCACTACTACTATAAATTTAGAGCCATAAGGGAGACTAGACAGCTACCACCCCACTACCACTATCAGATTATAGCCATAAGGGAGACTAGACATCTACCACCCCACTACCACTATCAGATTAGAGCCATAAGGGAGACTAGACATCTACCACCCCATTACCACTATCAGATTAGAGCCACAAGGGAGACTAGACATCTACCACCACACTACCACTATCAGATTAGAGCCATAAGGGAGACTAGACATCTACCAACCCACTACCACTATAAATTTAGAGCCATAAGGGAGACAAGACAGCTACCACCCCACTACCACTATCAGATTATAGCCATAAGTGTGACTAGACATCTACCACCCCACTACCACTATCAGATTAGAGCCATAATGGAGACTAGACATCTACCACCCCACTACCACTATCAGATTAGAGTCATAAAGGAGACTAGACATCTACCACCCCACTATCAGATTATAGCCATAAGGGAGACTAGACATCTACCACCCCACTACCACCATCAGATTAGAGCCATAATGGAGACTAGACATCTACCACCCCACTACCACTATCAAATTAGAGCCATAAGGGAGACTAGACATCTACCAACCCACTACCACTATCAAATTAGAGCCATAAGGGAGACTAGACATCTACCAACCCACTACCACTATCAGATTAGAGCCATAAGGGAGACTAGACATCTACCACCCCACTACCACTATCAGATTAGAGCCACAAGGGAGACTAGACATCTACCACCACACTACCACTATCAGATTAGAGCCATAAGGGAGACTAGACATCTACCACCCCACTACCACTACCAGATTAGAGCCATAAGGGAGACTAGACATCTACCACCCCACTACTACTATAAATTTAGAGCCATAAGGGAGACTAGACAGCTACCACCCCACTACCACTATCAGATTATAGCCATAAGGGAGACTAGACATCTACCACCCCACTACCACTATCAGATTAGAGCCATAAGGGAGACTAGACATCTACCACCCCATTACCACTATCAGATTAGAGCCACAAGGGAGACTAGACATCTACCACCACACTACCACTATCAGATTAGAGCCATAAGGGAGACTAGACATCTACCAACCCACTACCACTACCAGATTAGAGCCATAAGGGAGACTAGACATCTACCACCCCACTACCACTATACATTTAGAGCCATAAGGGAGACTAGACAGCTACCACCCCACTACCACTATCAGATTATAGCCATAAGGGAGACTAGACATCTACCACCCCACTACCACTATCAGATTAGAGCCATAAGGGAGACTAGACATCTACCACCTCACTACCACTATCAGATTAGAGCCACAAGGGAGACTAGACATCTACCACCACACTACCACTATCAGATTAGAGCCATAAAGGAGACTAGACATCTACCAACCCACTACCACTATCAGATTAGAGCCATAAGGGAGACTAGACATCTACCACCCCATTACCACTATCAGATTAGAGTCATAAAGGAGACAAGACATCCACCACCCCACTATCAGACTAGAGCCACAAGGGAGACTAAACATGTACCACCCCACTACCACTATCAGATTAGAGCCATAAGGGAGACTAGACATCTACCACCCCACTACCACTATCAAATTAGAACCATAAGGGAGACTAGACATCTACCACCCCACTACCACTATCAGATTAGAGCCATAAGGGAGACTAGACATCTACCACCCCATTACCACTATCAGATTAGAGCCACAAGGGAGACTAGACATCTACCACCACACTACCACTATCAGATTAGAGCCATAAGGGAGACTAGACATCTACCAACACACTACCACTATAAATTTAGAGCCCTAAGGGAGACAAGACAGCTACCACCCCACTACCACTATCAGATTATAGCCATTAGGGAGACTAGACATCTACCACCCCACTACCACTATCAGATTAGAGCCATAAGGGAGACTAGACATCTACCACCCCACTACCACTATCAGATTACAGTCATAAGGGAGACTAGACATCTACCACCCCACTATCAGATTAGAGCCATAAGGGAGACTAGACATCTACCACCCCATTACCACTATCAAATTAGAGCCATAAGGGAGGCTAGACATCTACCACCCCACTACCACTATCAAATTAGAGCCATAAGGGAGACTAGACACCTACCACCCCACTACCACTATCAGATTAAAGCCAGAAGGGAGACTAGACATCTACCACCCCACTACCACTATCAAATTAGAGCCATAAGGGAGACTAGACATTTACCAACCCACTACCACTATCAGATTAGAGCCATAAGGGAGACTAGACATCTACCACCCCACTACCACTATCAGATTAGAGCCATAAGGGAGACTAGACATCTACCACCCCATTACCACTATCAGATTAGAGTCATAAAGGAGACAAGACATCCACCAACCCACTATCAGACTAGAGCCACAAGGGAGACTAAACATCTACCACCCCACTACCACTATCATATTAGAGCCATAATGGAGACTAGACATCTACCACCCCACTACCACTATCAGATTACAGTCATAAAGGAGACTAGACATCTACCACCCCACTATCAGATTATAGCCATAAGGGAGACTAGACATCTACCACCCCACTACCACTATCAGATTAGAGCCATAATGGAGACTAGACATCTACCACCCCACTACCACTATCAGATTAGAGCCACAAGGGAGACTAGACATCTACCACCCCACTACCACTATCAGATTAGAGCCATAAGGGAGACTAGACAACTGCCACCCCACTACCACTACCAGATTAGAGCCATAAGGGAGACTAGACATCTACCACCCCACTACCACTATCAGATTAGAGCCATAATGGAGACTAGACATCTACCACCCAACTACCACTATCAGATTAGAGCCACAAGGGAGGCTAGACATCTACCACCACACTACCACTATCAGATTAGAGCCATAAGGGAGACTAGACATCTACCACCCCACTACCACTACCAGATTAGAGCCATAAGGGAGACTAGACATCTACCACCCCACTACCACTATACATTTAGAGCCATAAGGGAGACTAGACAGCTACCACCCCACTACCACTATCAGATTATAGCCATAAGGGAGACTAGACATCTACCACCCCACTACCACTATCAGATTAGAGCCATAAGGGAGACTAGACATCTACCACCTCACTACCACTATCAGATTAGAGCCACAAGGGAGACTAGACATCTACCACCACACTACCACTATCAGATTATAGCCATAAAGGAGACTAGACATCTACCAACCCACTACCACTATCAGATTAGAGCCATAAGGGAGACTAGACATCTACCACCCCATTACCACTATCAGATTAGAGTCATAAAGGAGACAAGACATCCACCACCCCACTATCAGACTAGAGCCACAAGGGAGACTAAACATCTACCACCCCACTACCACTATCATATTAGAGCCATAATGGAGACTAGACATCTACCACCCCACTACCACTATCAAATTAGAGCCATAAGGGAGACTAGACATCTACCACCCCACTACCACTATCAGATTAGAGCCATAAGGGACTCTAGACATCTACCACCCCACTACCACTATCAGATTAGAGCCATAATGGAGACTAGACATCTACCACCCCACTACCACTATCAGATTAGAGCCACAAGGGAGACTAGACATCTACCACCACACTACCACTATCAGATTAGAGCCATAAGGGAGACTAGACATCTACCACCCCACTACCACTACCAGATTAGAGCCATAAGGGAGACTAGACATCTACCACCCCACTACTACTATAAATTTAGAGCCATAAGGGAGACTAGACAGCTACTACCCCACTACCACTATCAGATTATAGCCATAAGGGAGACTAGACATCTACCACCCCACTACCACTATCAGATTAGAGCCATAAGGGAGATTAGACATCTACCACCCCATTACCACTATCAGATTAGAGCCACAAGGGAGACTAGACATCTACCACCACACTACCACTATCAGATTAGAGCCATAAGGGAGACTAGACATCTACCACCCCACTACCACTACCAGATTAGAGCCATAAGGGAGACTAGACATCTACCACCCCACTATCAGATTATAGCCATAAGGGAGACTAGACATCTACCACCCCACTACCACTATCAGATTAGAGCCATAATGGAGACTAGACATCTACCACCCCACTACCACTATCAGATTACAGTCATAAAGGAGACAAGACATCCACCAACCCACTATCAGACTAGAGCCACAAGGGAGACTAAACATCTACCACCCCACTACCACTATCATATTAGAGCCATAATGGAGACTAGACATCTACCACCCCACTACCACTATCAGATTACAGTCATAAAGGAGACTAGACATCTACCACCCCACTATCAGATTATAGCCATAAGGGAGACTAGACATCTACCACCCCACTACCACTATCAGATTAGAGCCATAATGGAGACTAGACATCTACCACCCCACTACCACTATCAGATTAGAGCCAGAAGGGAGACTAGACATCTACCACCCTACTACCACTATCAGATTAGAGCCATAAGGGAGACTAGACATCTGCCACCCCACTACCACTACCAGATTAGAGCCATAAGGGAGACTAGACATCTACCACCCCACTACCACTATCAGATTAGAGCCATAATGGAGACTAGACATCTACCACCCCACTACCACTATCAGATTAGAGCCACAAGGGAGGCTAGACATCTACCACCACACTACCACTATCAGATTAGAGCCATAAGGGAGACTAGACATCTACCACCCCACTACCACTACCAGATTAGAGCCATAAGGGAGACTAGACATCTACCACCCCACTACCACTATACATTTAGAGCCATAAGGGAGACTAGACAGCTACCACCCCACTATCACTATCAGATTATAGCCATAAGTGAGACTAGACATCTACCACCCCACTACCACTATCAGATTAGAGCCATAAGGGAGACTAGACATCTACCACCTCACTACCACTATCAGATTAGAGCCACAAGGGAGGCTAGACATCTACCACCACACTACCACTATCAGATTATAGCCATAAAGGAGATCAGACATCTACCAACCCACTACCACTATCAGATTAGAGCCATAAGGGAGACTAGACATCTACCACCCCATTACCACTATCAGATTAGAGTCATAAAGGAGACAAGACATCCACCACCCCACTATCAGACTAGAGCCACAAGGGAGACTAAACATCTACCACCCGACTACCACTATCATATTAGAGCCATAATGGAGACTAGACATCTACCACCCCACTACCACTATCAAATTAGAGCCACAAGGGAGACTAGACATCTACCAACCCACTACCACTATCAGATTAGAGCCATAAGGGACTCTAGACATCTACCACCCCACTACCACTATCAGATTAGAGCCATAATGGAGACTAGACATCTACCACCCCACTACCACTATCAGATTAGAGCCACAAGGGAGACTAGACATCTACCACCACACTACCACTATCAGATTAGAGCCATAAGGGAGACTAGACATCTACCACCCCACTACCACTACCAGATTAGAGCCATAAGGGAGACTAGACATCTACCACCCCACTACTACTATAAATTTAGAGCCATAAGGGAGACTAGACAGCTACTACCCCACTACCACTATCAGATTATAGCCATAAGGGAGACTAGACATCTACCACCCCACTACCACTATCAGATTAGAGCCATAAGGGAGACTAGACATCTACCACCCCATTACCACTATCAGATTAGAGCCACAAGGGAGACTAGACATCTACCACCACACTACCACTATCAGATTAGAGCCATAAGGGAGACTAGACATCTACCACCCCACTACCACTACCAGATTAGAGCCATAAGGGAGACTAGACATCTACCACCCCACTACCACTATAAATTTAGAGCCATAAGGGAGACTAGACAGCTACCACCCCACTACCACTATCAGATTATAGCCATAAGGGAGACTAGACATCTACCACCCCACTACCACTATCAGATTAGAGCCATAAGGGAGACTAGACATCTACCACCCCAGTACCACTATCAGATTAGAGCCACAGGGGAGACTAGACATCTACCACCCCACTACCACTATCAGATTAGAGCCATAAGGGAGACTAGACATCTACCACCCCATTACCACTATCAGATTAGAGCCATAAGGGAGACTAGACATCTACCACCCCATTACCACTATCAGATTAGAGCCATAATGGAGACTAGAAATCTACCACCCCACTACCACTATCAGATTAGAGTCATAAAGGAGTCTAGACATCTACCACCCCCGTATCAGATTAGAGCCATAAGGGAGACTAGACATCTACCACCCCACTACCACTATCAGATTAGAGCCATAAGGGAGACTAGACATCTACCACCCCAGTACCACTATCAGATTAGAGCCACAAGGGAGACTAGACATCTACCACCCCACTACCACTATCAGATTAGAGCCATAAGGGAGACTAGACATCTACCACCCCACTACCACTATCAGATTAGAGCCATAAGGGAGACTAGACATCTACCACCCCATTACCACTATCAGATTAGAGTCATAAAGGAGACAAGACATCCACCACCACACTATCAAATTAGAGCCACAAGGGAGACTAAACATCTACCACCCCACTACCACTATCATATTAGAGCCATAAGGGAGACTAGACATCTACCACCACACTACCACTATCAGATTAGAGCCATAAGGGAGACTAGACATCTACCACCCCACTACCACTACCAGATTAGAGCCATAAGGGAGACTAGACATCTACCACCCCACTACCACTATAAATTTAGAGCCATAAGGGAGACTAGACAGCTACCACCCCACTACCACTATCAGATTATAGCCATAAGGGAGGCTAGACATCTACCACCCCACTACCACTATCAGATTAGAGCCATAAGGGAGACTAGACATCTACCACCCCACTACCACTATCAGATTAGAGCCATAAGGGAGACTAGACATCTACCACCCCACTATCAGATTAGAGCCATAAGGGAGACTAGACATCTACCACCCCATTACCACTATCAAAATAGAGCCATAAGGGAGGCTAGACATCTACCACCCCACTACCACTATCAAATTAGAGCCATAAGGGAGACTAGACACCTACCACCCCACTACCACTATCAGATTAGAGCCATAAGGGAGACTAGACATCTACCACCCCACTACCACTATCAGATTAGAGCTATAAGGGAGACTAGACATCTACCACCCCACTACCACACCAGATTATAGCCATAAGGGAGCCTAGACATCTAACACCCCACTACCACTATCAGATTAGAGCCATAAGGGAGACTAGACATCTACCACCCCATTACCACTATCAGATTAGAGTCATAAAGGAGACAAGACATCCACCACCACACTATCAGATTAGAGCCACAAGGGAGACTAAACATCTACCACCCCACTACCACTATCATATTAGAGTCATAAAGGAGACTAGACATCTACCACCCCACTACCACTATCAGATTAGAGTCATAAAGGAGACTAGACATCTACCACCCCAGTATCAGATTAGAGCCATAAGGGAGACTAGACATCTACCACCCCACTACCACTACCAGATTAGAGCCATAAGGGAGACTAGACATCTACCACCCCACTACCACTACCAGATTATAGCCATAAGGGAGACTAGACATCTACCACCCCACTACCACTATCAAATTAGAGCAATTAGGGTGACTAGACATCTACCACCCCACTACCACTATCAGATTAGAGCCATAAGGGAGACTAGACATCTACCACCCCACTATCAGAATAGAGCCATAAGGGAGACTAGACATCTACCACCCCATTACCACTATCAAATTAGAGCCATAAGGGAGGCTACACATCTACCACCCCACTACCACTATCAAATTAGAGCCATAAGGGAGACTAGACATCTACCACCCCACTACCACTACGAGATTAGAGCCATAAGGGAGACTAGACATCTACCACCCCACTACCACTATACATTTAGAGCCATAAGGGAGACTAGACAGCTACCACCCCACTACCACTATCAGATTATAGCCATAAGGGAGACTATACATCTACCACCCCACTACCACTATCAGATTAGAGCCATAAGGGAGACTAGACATCTACCACCCCACTACCACTATCAGATTAGAGCCATAAGGGAGACTAGACATCTACCACCCCAGTACCACTATCAGATTAGAGCCACAAGGGAGACTAGACATCTACCACCCCACTACCACTATCAGATTAGAGCCATAAGGGAGGCTAGACATCTACCACCCCACTACCACTATCAAATTAGAGCCATAAGGGAGACCAGACACCTACCACCCCACTACCACTATCAGATTAGAGCCATAAGGGAGACTAGACATCTACCACCCCACTACCACTATCAGATTAGAGCCATAAGGGAGACTAGACATCTACCACCCCATTACCACTACCAGATTAGAGCCATAAGGGAGACTAGACATCTACCACCCCAGTACCACTATCAGATTAGAGCCACAAGGGAGACTAGACATCTACCACCCCACTACCACTATCAGATTAGAGCCATAAGGGAGGCTAGACATCTACCACCCCACTACCACTATCAAATTAGAGCCATAAGGGAGACTAGACACCTACCACCCCACTACCACTATCAGATTAGAGCCATAAGGGAGACTAGACATCTACCACCCCACTACCACTATCAGATTAGAGCCATAAGGGAGACTAGACATCTACCACCCCATTACCACTACCAGATTAGAGCCATAAGGGAGACTAGACATCTACCACCCCACTACCACTATCAAATTCGAGCCATAAGGGAGACTAGACATCTACCAACCCACTACCACTATCAGATTAGAGCCATAAGGGAGAATAGACATCTACCACCCCACTACCACTATCAGATTAGAGCCATAATGGAGACTAGACATCTACCACCCCACTACCCCACTATCAGATTAGAGCCACAAGGGAGACTAGACATCTACCACCACACTACCACTATCAGATTAGAGCCATAAGGGAGACTAGACATCTACCACCCCACTACCACTACCAGATTAGAGCCATAAGGGAGACTAGACATCTACCACGCCACTACCACTATCAAATTAGAGCCATAAGGGAGACTAGACATCTACCACCCCACTACCACTATCAGAGTAGAGCCATAAGGGAGTCTAGACATCTACCACCCCACTACCACTACCATATTAGAGCCATAAGGGAGACTAGACATCTACCACCCCGCTACCACTATCAAATTAGAGCCATAAGGGAGACTACACATCTACCACCCCGCTACCACTATCAAATTAGAGCCATAAGGGAGACTAGACATCTACCACCCCACTACCACTACCAGATTAGAGCCATAAGGGAGACTAGACATCTACCACCCCACTTCCACTACCAGATTATAGCCATAAGGGAGACTAGACATCTACCACCCCACTACCACTATCAAATTAGAGCAATTAGGGTGACTAGACATCTACCACCCCACTACCACTATCAGATTAGAGCCATAAGGGAGACTAGACATCTACCACCCCACTACCACTATCAGATTAGAGCCATAAGGGAGACTAGACATCTACCACCCCACTACCACTATCAGATTAGAGCCATAAGGGAGGCTAGACATCTACCACCCCACTACCACTATCAAATTAGAGCCATAAGGGAGACCAGACACCTACCACCCCACTACCACTATCAGATTAGAGCCATAAGGGAGACTAGACATCTACCACCCCACTACCACTATCAGATTAGAGCCATAAGGGAGACTAGACATCTACCACCCCATTACCACTACCAGATTAGAGCCATAAGGGAGACTAGACATCTACCACCCCAGTACCACTATCAGATTAGAGCCACAAGGGAGACTAGACATCTACCACCCCACTACCACTATCAGATTAGAGCCATAAGGGAGGCTAGACATCTACCACCCCACTACCACTATCAAATTAGAGCCATAAGGGAGACTAGACACCTACCACCCCACTACCACTATCAGATTAGAGCCATAAGGGAGACTAGACATCTACCACCCCACTACCACTATCAGATTAGAGCCATAAGGGAGACTAGACATCTACCACCCCATTACCACTACCAGATTAGAGCCATAAGGGAGACTAGACATCTACCACCCCACTACCACTATCAAATTCGAGCCATAAGGGAGACTAGACATCTACCAACCCACTACCACTATCAGATTAGAGCCATACGGGAGAATAGACATCTACCACCCCACTACCCCACTATCAGATTAGAGCCACAAGGGAGACTAGACATCTACCACCACACTACCACTATCAGATTAGAGCCATAAGGGAGACTAGACATCTACCACCCCACTACCACTACCAGATTAGAGCCATAAGGGAGACTAGACATCTACCACGCCACTACCACTATCAAATTAGAGCCATAAGGGAGACTAGACATCTACCACCCCACTACCACTATCAGAGTAGAGCCATAAGGGAGTCTAGACATCTACCACCCCACTACCACTACCATATTAGAGCCATAAGGGAGACTAGACATCTACCACCCCGCTACCACTATCAAATTAGAGCCATAAGGGAGACTAGACATCTACCACCCCGCTACCACTATCAAATTAGAGCCATAAGGGAGACTAGACATCTACCACCCCACTACCACTACCAGATTAGAGCCATAAGGGAGACTAGACATCTACCACCCCACTTCCACTACCAGATTATAGCCATAAGGGAGACTAGACATCTAAAACCCCACTACCACTATCAAATTAGAGCAATTAGGGTGACTAGACATCTACCACCCCACTACCACTATCAGATTAGAGCCATAAGGGAGACTAGACATCTACCACCCCACTACCACTATCAGATTAGAGCCATAAGGGAGACTAGACATCTACCACCCCACTATCAGATTAGAGCCATAAGGGAGACTAGACATCTACCACCCCATTACCACTATCAAAATAGAGCCATAAGGGAGGCTAGACATCTACCACCCCACTACCACTATCAAATTAGAGCCATAAGGGAGACTAGACACCTACCACCCCACTACCACTATCAGATTAGAGCCATAAGGGAGACTAGACATCTACCACCCCACTACCACTGTCAGATTAGAGCCATAAGGGAGACTAGACATCTACCACCCCACTACCACACCAGATTATAGCCATAAGGGAGACTAGACATCTACCACCCCACTACCACTATCAGATTAGAGCCATAAGGGAGACTAGACATCTACCACCCCATTACCACTATCAGATTAGAGTCATAAAGGAGACAAGACATCCACCACCACACTATCAGATTAGAGCCACAAGGGAGACTAAACATCTACCACCCCACTACCACTATCAAATTAGAGTCATAAAGGAGACTAAACATCTACCACCCCACTACCACTATCATATTAGAGTCATAAAGGAGACTAGACATCTACCACCCCACTACCACTATCAGATTAGAGTCATAAAGGAGACTAGACATCTACCACCCCAGTATCAGATTAGAGCCATAAGGGAGACTAGACATCTACCACCCCACTACCACTACCAGATTAGAGCCATAAGGGAGACTAGACATCTACCACCCCACTACCACTACCAGATTATAGCCATAAGGGAGACTAGACATCTACCACCCCACTACCACTATCAAATTAGAGCAATTAGGGTGACTAGACATCTACCACCCCACTACCACTATCAGATTAGAGCCATAAGGGAGACTAGACATCTACCACCCCACTATCAGAATAGAGCCATAAGGGAGACTAGACATCTACCACCCCATTACCACTATCAAATTAGAGCCATAAGGGAGGCTAGACATCTACCACCCCACTACCACTATCAAATTAGAGCCATAAGGGAGACTAGACATCTACCACCCCACTACCACTACCAGATTAGAGCCATACGGGAGACTAGACATCTACCACCCCACTTCCACTATCAAATTAGAGCCATAAGGGAGACTAGACATCTACCAACCAACTACCACTATCAGATTAGAGCCATAAGGGAGACTAGACATCTACCACCCCACTACCACTATCAGATTAGAGCCACAAGGGAGACTAGACATCTTCCACCACACTACCAATATCAGATTAGAGCCATAAGGGAGACTAGACATCTACCACCCCACTACCACTATCAAATTAGAGCCATAAGGGAGACTAGACATCTACCACCCCACTACCACTATCAGATTAGAGCCATAAAGGAGACTAGACATCTACCACCCCACTATCAGATTAGAGCCATAAGGGAGACTAGACATCTACCACCCCATTACCACTATCAAAATAGAGCCATAAGGAAGGCTAGACATCGACCACCCCACTACCACTATCAAATTAGAGCCATAAGGGAGACTAGACACCTACCACCCCACTACCACTATCAGATTAGAGCCATAAGGGAGACTAGACATCTACCACCCCACTACCACTATCAGATTAGAGCCATAAGGGAGACTAGACATCTACCACCCCATTACCACTACCAGATTAGAGCCATAAGGGAGACTAGACATCTACCACCCCACTACCACTATCAAATTCGAGCCATAAGGGAGACTAGACATCTACCAACCCACTACCACTATCAGATTAGAGCCATAAGGGAGACTAGACATCTACCACCCCACTACCACTATCAGATTAGAGCCATAATGGAGACTAGACATCTACCACCCCACTACCCCACTATCAGATTAGAGCCACAAGGGAGACTAGACATCTACCACCACACTACCACTATCAGATTAGAGCCATAAGGGAGACTAGACATCTACCACCCCACTACCACTATCAAATTAGAGCCATAAGGGAGACTAGACATCTACCACCCCACTACCACTACGAGATTAGAGCCATAAGGGAGACTAGACATCTACCACCCCACTACCACTATAAATTTAGAGCCATAAGGGAGACTAGACAGCTACCACCCCACTACCACTATCAGATTATAGCCATAAGGGAGACTATACATCTACCAACCCCACTACCACTATCAGATTAGAGCCATAAGGGAGACTAGACATCTACCACCCCACTACCACTGTCAGATTAGAGCTATAAGGGAGACTAGACATCTACCACCCCACTACCACACCAGATTATAGCCATAAGGGAGACTAGACATCTACCACCCCACTACCACTATCAAATTAGAGCAATTAGGGTGACTAGACATCTACCACCCCACTACCACTATCAGATTAGAGCCATAAGGGAGACTAGACATCTACCACCCCACTACCACTATCAGATTAGAGCCATAAGGGAGACTAGACATCTACCACCCCACTATCAGATTAGAGCCATAAGGGAGACTAGACATCTACCACCCCATTACCACTATCAAAATAGAGCCATAAGGGAGGCTAGACATCTACCACCCCACTACCACTATCAAATTAGAGCCATAAGGGAGACTAGACACCTACCACCCCACTACCACTATCAGATTAGAGCCATAAGGGAGACTAGACATCTACCACCCCACTACCACTGTCAGATTAGAGCCATAAGGGAGACTAGACATCTACCACCCCACTACCACACCAGATTATAGCCATAAGGGAGACTAGACATCTACCACCCCACTACCACTATCAGATTAGAGCCATAAGGGAGACTAGACATCTACCACCCCATTACCACTATCAGATTAGAGTCATAAAGGAGACAAGACATCCACCACCACACTATCAGATTAGAGCCACAAGGGAGACTAAACATCTACCACCCCACTACCACTATCAAATTAGAGTCATAAAGGAGACTAAACATCTACCACCCCACTACCACTATCATATTAGAGTCATAAAGGAGACTAGACATCTACCACCCCACTACCACTATCAGATTAGAGTCATAAAGGAGACTAGACATCTACCACCCCAGTATCAGATTAGAGCCATAAGGGAGACTAGACATCTACCACCCCACTACCACTACCAGATTAGAGCCATAAGGGAGACTAGACATCTACCACCCCACTACCACTACCAGATTATAGCCATAAGGGAGACTAGACATCTACCACCCCACTACCACTATCAAATTAGAGCAATTAGGGTGACTAGACATCTACCACCCCACTACCACTATCAGATTAGAGCCATAAGGGAGACTAGACATCTACCACCCCACTATCAGAATAGAGCCATAAGGGAGACTAGACATCTACCACCCCATTACCACTATCAAATTAGAGCCATAAGGGAGGCTAGACATCTACCACCCCACTACCACTATCAAATTAGAGCCATAAGGGAGACTAGACATCTACCACCCCACTACCACTACCAGATTAGAGCCATACGGGAGACTAGACATCTACCACCCCACTTCCACTATCAAATTAGAGCCATAAGGGAGACTAGACATCTACCAACCAACTACCACTATCAGATTAGAGCCATAAGGGAGACTAGACATCTACCACCCCACTACCACTATCAGATTAGAGCCACAAGGGAGACTAGACATCTTCCACCACACTACCAATATCAGATTAGAGCCATAAGGGAGAGTAGACATCTACCACCCCACTACCACTATCAAATTAGAGCCATAAGGGAGACTAGACATCTACCACCCCACTACCACTATCAGATTAGAGCCATAAAGGAGACTAGACATCTACCACCCCACTATCAGATTAGAGCCATAAGGGAGACTAGACATCTACCACCCCATTACCACTATCAAAATAGAGCCATAAGGGAGGCTAGACATCGACCACCCCACTACCACTATCAAATTAGAGCCATAAGGGAGACTAGACATCTACCACCCCATTACCACTACCAGATTAGAGCCATAAGGGAGACTAGACATCTACCACCCCACTACCACTATCAAATTCGAGCCATAAGGGAGACTAGACATCTACCAACCCACTACCACTATCAGATTAGAGCCATAAGGGAGACTAGACATCTACCACCCCACTACCACTATCAGATTAGAGCCATAATGGAGACTAGACATCTACCACCCCACTACCCCACTATCAGATTAGAGCCACAAGGGAGACTAGACATCTACCACCACACTACCACTACGAGATTAGAGCCATAAGGGAGACTAGACATCTACCACCCCATTACCACTATCAAAATAGAGCCATAAGGGAGGCTAGACATCGACCACCCCACTACCACTATCAAATTAGAGCCATAAGGGAGACTAGACATCTACCACCCCATTACCACTACCAGATTAGAGCCATAAGGGAGACTAGACATCTACCACCCCACTACCACTATCAAATTCGAGCCATAAGGGAGACTAGACATCTACCAACCCACTACCACTATCAGATTAGAGCCATAAGGGAGACTAGACATCTACCACCCCACTACCACTATCAGATTAGAGCCATAATGGAGACTAGACATCTACCACCCCACTACCCCACTATCAGATTAGAGCCACAAGGGAGACTAGACATCTACCACCACACTACCACTATCAGATTAGAGCCATAATGGAGACTAGACATCTACCACCCCACTACCACTATCAAATTAGAGCCATAAGGGAGACTAGACATCTACCACCCCACTACCACTACGAGATTAGAGCCATAAGGGAGACTAGACATCTACCACCCCACTACCACTATAAATTTAGAGCCATAAGGGAGACTAGACAGCTACCACCCCACTACCACTATCAGATTATAGCCATAAGGGAGACTATACATCTACCAACCCCACTACCACTATCAGATTAGAGCCATAAGGGAGACTAGACATCTACCACCCCACTACCACTGTCAGATTAGAGCTATAAGGGAGACTAGACATCTACCACCCCACTACCACACCAGATTATAGCCATAAGGGAGACTAGACATCTACCACCCCACTACCACTATCAAATTAGAGCAATTAGGGTGACTAGACATCTACCACCCCACTACCACTATCAGATTAGAGCCATAAGGGAGACTAGACATCTACCACCCCACTACCACTATCAAATTAGAGCCATAAGGGAGACTAGACATCTACCACCCCACTATCAGATTAGAGCCATAAGGGAGACTAGACATCTACCACCCCATTACCACTATCAAAATAGAGCCATAAGGGAGGCTAGACATCTACCACCCCACTACCACTATCAAATTAGAGCCATAAGGGAGACTAGACACCTACCACCCCACTACCACTATCAGATTAGAGCCATAAGGGAGACTAGACATCTACCACCCCACTACCACTGTCAGATTAGAGCTATAAGGGAGACTAGACATCTACCACCCCACTACCACACCAGATTATAGCCATAAGGGAGACTAGACATCTACCACCCCACTACCACTATCAGATTAGAGCCATAAGGGAGACTAGACATCTACCACCCCATTACCACTATCAGATTAGAGTCATAAAGGAGACAAGACATCCACCACCACACTATCAGATTAGAGCCACAAGGGAGACTAAACATCTACCACCCCACTACCACTATCAAATTAGAGTCATAAAGGAGACTAAACATCTACCACCCCACTACCACTATCATATTAGAGTCATAAAGGAGACTAGACATCTACCACCCCACTACCACTATCAGATTAGAGTCATAAAGGAGACTAGACATCTACCACCCCAGTATCAGATTAGAGCCATAAGGGAGACTAGACATCTACCACCCCACTACCACTACCAGATTAGAGCCATAAGGGAGACTAGACATCTACCACCCCACTACCACTACCAGATTATAGCCATAAGGGAGACTAGACATCTACCACCCCACTACCACTATCAAATTAGAGCAATTAGGGTGACTAGACATCTACCACCCCACTACCACTATCAGATTAGAGCCATAAGGGAGACTAGACATCTACCACCCCACTATCAGAATAGAGCCATAAGGGAGACTAGACATCTACCACCCCATTACCACTATCAAATTAGAGCCATAAGGGAGGCTAGACATCTACCACCCCACTACCACTATCAAATTAGAGCCATAAGGGAGACTAGACATCTACCACCCCACTACCACTACCAGATTAGAGCCATACGGGAGACTAGACATCTACCACCCCACTTCCACTATCAAATTAGAGCCATAAGGGAGACTAGACATCTACCAACCAACTACCACTATCAGATTAGAGCCATAAGGGAGACTAGACATCTACCACCCCACTACCACTATCAGATTAGAGCCACAAGGGAGACTAGACATCTTCCACCACACTACCAATATCAGATTAGAGCCATAAGGGAGACTAGACATCTACCACCCCACTACCACTATCAAATTAGAGCCATAAGGGAGACTAGACATCTACCACCCCACTACCACTATCAGATTAGAGCCATAAAGGAGACTAGACATCTACCACCCCACTATCAGATTAGAGCCATAAGGGAGACTAGACATCTACCACCCCATTACCACTATCAAAATAGAGCCATAAGGGAGGCTAGACATCGACCACCCCACTACCACTATCAAATTAGAGCCATAAGGGAGACTAGACACCTACCACCCCACTACCACTATCAGATTAGAGCCATAAGGGAGACTAGACATCTACCACCCCACTACCACTATCAGATTAGAGCCATAAGGGAGACTAGACATCTACCACCCCATTACCACTACCAGATTAGAGCCATAAGGGAGACTAGACATCTACCACCCCACTACCACTATCAAATTCGAGCCATAAGGGAGACTAGACATCTACCAACCCACTACCACTATCAGATTAGAGCCATAAAGGAGACTAGACATCTACCACCCCACTACCACTATCAGATTAGAGCCATAATGGAGACTAGACATCTACCACCCCACTACCCCACTATCAGATTAGAGCCACAAGGGAGACTAGACATCTACCACCACACTACCACTATCAGATTAGAGCCATAATGGAGACTAGACATCTACCACCCCACTACCACTATCAAATTAGAGCCATAAGGGAGACTAGACATCTACCACCCCACTACCACTACGAGATTAGAGCCATAAGGGAGACTAGACATCTACCACCCCACTACCACTATAAATTTAGAGCCATAAGGGAGACTAGACAGCTACCACCCCACTACCACTATCAGATTATAGCCATAAGGGAGACTATACATCTACCAACCCCACTACCACTATCAGATTAGAGCCATAAGGGAGACTAGACATCTACCACCCCATTACCACTATCAGATTAGAGCCACAAGGGAGACTAGACATCTACCACCACACTACCACTATCAGATTAGAGCCATAAGGGAGACTAGACATCTACCACCCCACTACCACTACCAGATTAGAGCCATAAGGGAGACTAGACATCTACCACCCCACTACCACTATAAATTTAGAGCCATAAGGGAGACTAGACAGCTACCACCCCACTACCACTATCAGATTATAGCCATAAGGGAGACTAGACATCTACCACCCCACTACCACTATCAGATTAGAGCCATAAGGGAGACTAGACATCTACCACCCCACTACCACTATCAGATTAGAGCCATAAGGGAGACTAGACATCTACCACCCCACTATCAGATTAGAGCCATAAGGGAGACTAGACATCTACCACCCCATTACCACTATCAAAATAGAGCCATAAGGGAGGCTAGACATCTACCACCCCACTACCACTATCAAATTAGAGCCATAAGGGAGACTAGACACCTACCACCCCACTACCACTATCAGATTAGAGCCATAAGGGAGACTAGACATCTACCACCCCACTACCACTG
>NW_026602214.1:0-22635 GCF_029448725.1 Salvelinus fontinalis | reverse complement strand
CAAGCAGAGAAGTAGAGGGAAGTTTTAATCCAATATATTTTTGTCAAACTCTTTGGTTTAGTGGTCAAAATGATAGTTGTTTTGAATTGAATGAATCTGCTAACTTCTGACATTTTTTACCGAAGCCAGAAAAACAGACGAAGGGTTACAAAAATAGCTCTAGTTACAGATTGGTAGACCCGATTTGAAATCCGACTTGTTGCTTGAAAGCAGAAGAGTAGGGGTAGATTTTAAATAGAAAACATTGTTTTCTGTAAAATGTTGGGAAAGGGGTCAAAACGGCAGTTGTTTGTGAAAGTTGTTTTGAATTTAATGATTCTGCTAACTTCTGACATTTTTTTCCGAAGCCAGAAAAACAGGCGAAGGGTTACAAAAATAGCTCTAGTTACAGATTGGTAGACCCGATTTGAAATCCGACTTGTTGCTTGAAAGCAGAAGAGTAGGGGTAGATTTTATATAGAAAATATTGTTTTCTGTAAAATGTTGGGAAAGGGGTCAAAACGGCAGTTTTTGTGAAGGTTGTTTTGAATTTAATGAATCTTCTAACTTCTGACATTTTTCACCGAAGCCAGAAAAACAGGCGAAGGGTTACAAAAATAGCTCTAGTTACAGATTGGTAGACCCGATATGAAATCCAACTTTTTGCTTGAAAAGCTGAAGATTAGGGGTAGATTTTATATAGAAAACATTGTTTTCTGTAAAATGTTGGGAAAGGGGTCAAAACGGAATTTTTGGGAAAGTTGTTTTGAATTTAATGAATCTGCTAACTTCTGACATTTTTTACCGAAGCCAGAAAAACAGACGAAGGGTTACAAAAATAGCTCTAGTTACAGATTGGTAGACCCGATTTGAAATCCGACTTGTTGCTTGAAAAGCAGAAGAGTAGGGGTAGATTTTATATAGAAAACATTGTTTTCTGTAAAATGTTGGGAAAGGGGTCAAAACGGCAGTTGTTTGTGAAAGTTGTTTTGAATTTAATGAATCTGCTAACTTCTGACATTTTTTACCGAAGCCAGAAAAACAGACGAAGGGTTACAAAAATAGCTCTAGTTACAGATTGGTATACCCGATTTGAAATCTGACTTGTTGCTTGAAAAGCAGAAGAGTAGGGGTAGACTTTATATAGAAAACAATGTTTTCTGTAAAATGTTGGGAAATGGGTCAAAACGGCAGTTGTTTGTGAAAGTTTAAAAAACGCATGGTAGTGCATTTAGTAAAACTGCTGTAACGTAAGTTCCATACTGAATTTTACCTTTCTCCGCATTTGACAAGCAGAGAAGTAGAGGGAAGTTTTTATCCAATATGTTTTTGTCAAACTCTTTGGTTTAGTGGTCAAAATGATAGTTGTTTTGAAATGAATGATTCTGCTAACTTCTGACATTTTTTACCGAAGCCAGAAAAACAGACGAAGGGTTACAAAAATAGCTCTAGTTACAGATTGGTAGACCCGATTTGAAATCCGACTTGTTGCTTGAAAGCAGAAGAGTAGGGGTAGATTTTATATAGAAAACATTGTTTTCTGTAAAATGTTGGGAAAGGGGTCAAAACGGCAGTTTTTGTGAAGGTTGTTTTGAATTTAATGAATCTTCTAACTTCTGACATTTTTCACCGAAGCCAGAAAAACAGGCGAAGGGTTACAAAAATAGCTCTAGTTACAGATTGGTAGACCCGATATGAAATCCAACTTTTTGCTTGAAAAGCTGAAGATTAGGGGTAGATTTTATATAGAAAACATTGTTTTCTGTAA
This sequence comes from Salvelinus fontinalis, assembly GCF_029448725.1. NCBI lineage: Eukaryota > Metazoa > Chordata > Actinopteri > Salmoniformes > Salmonidae > Salvelinus > Salvelinus fontinalis. The sequence goes on along the minus strand of NW_026602214.1, from coordinate 20,888 downwards.
AATGTTGGGAAAGGGGTCAAAACTGAATTTTTGGGAAAGTTGTTTTGAATTTAATGAATCTGCTAACTTCTGACATTTTTTACCGAAGCCAGAAAAACAGACGAAGGGTTACAAAAATAGCTCTAGTTACAGATTGGTAGACCCGATTTGAAATCCGACTTGTTGCTTGAAAAGCAGAAGAGTAGGGGTAGATTTTATATAGAAAACATTGTTTTCTGTAAAATGTTGGGAAAGGGGTCAAAACGGCAGTTGTTTGTGAAAGTTGTTTTGAATTTAATGAATCTGCTAACTTCTGACATTTTTTACCGAAGCCAGAAAAACAGACGAAGGGTTACAAAAATAGCTCTAGTTACAGATTGGTATACCCGATTTGAAATCTGACTTGTTGCTTGAAAAGCAGAAGAGTAGGGGTAGACTTTATATAGAAAACAATGTTTTCTGTAAAATGTTGGGAAATGGGTCAAAACGGCAGTTGTTTGTGAAAGTTTAAAAAACGCATGGTAGTGCATTTAGTAAAACTGCTGTAACGTAAGTTCCATACTGAATTTTACCTTTCTCCGCATTTGACAAGCAGAGAAGTAGAGGGAAGTTTTTATCCAATATGTTTTTGTCAAACTCTTTGGTTTAGTGGTCAAAATGATAGTTGTTTTGAAATGAATGATTCTGCTAACTTCTGACATTTTTTACCGAAGCCAGAAAAACAGACGAAGGGTTACAAAAATAGCTCTAGTTACAGATTGGTAGACCCGATTTGAAATCCGACTTGTTGCTTGAAAGCAGAAGAGTAGGGGTAGATTTTATATAGAAAACATTGTTTTCTGTAAAATGTTGGGATAGGGGTCAAAACGGCAGTTGTTTGTGAAAATTGTTTTGAATTGAATGATTCTGCTAACTTCTGACATTTTTTTCCGAAGCCAGAAAAACAGGCGAAGGGTTACAAAAATAGCTCTAGTTACAGATTGGTAGACCCGATTTGAAATCCGACTTGTTGCTTGAAAAGCAGAAGAGTAGGGTAGATTTTATATAGAAACATTGTTTTCTGTAAAATGTTGGGAAAGGGGTCAAAACGGCAGTTGTTTGTGAAAGTTGTTTTGAATTTAATGATTCTGCTAACTTCTGACATTTTTTTCCGAAGCCAGAAAAACAGGCGAAGGGTTACAAAAATAGCTCTAGTTACAGATTGGTAGACCCGATTTGAAATCCGACTTGTTGCTTGAAAGCAGAAGAGTAGGGGTAGATTTTATATAGAAAATATTGTTTTCTGTAAAATGTTGGGAAAGGGGTCAAAACGGCAGTTGTTTGTGAAGGTTGTTTTGAATTTAATGAATCTTCTAACTTCTGACATTTTTCACCGAAGCCAGAAAAACAGGCGAAGGGTTACAAAAATAGCTCTAGTTACAGATTGGTAGACCCGATTTGAAATCCGACTTGTTGCTTGAAAAGCAGAAGAGTAGGGGTAGATTTTATATAGAAAACATTGTTTTCTGTAAAATGTTGGGAAAGGGGTCAAAACGGCAGTTGTTTGTGAAAGTTGTTTTGAATTTAATGAATCTGCTAACTTCTGACATTTTTTACCGAAGCCAGAAAAACAGACGAAGGGTTACAAAAATAGCTCTAGTTACAGATTGGTATACCGGATTTGAAATCTGACTTGTTGCTTGAAAAGCAGAAGAGTAGGGGTAGATTTTATATAGAAAACAATGTTTTCTGTAAAATGTTGGGAAATGGGTCAAAACGGCAGTTGTTTGTGAAAGTTTAAAAAACGCATGGTAGTGCATTTAGTAAAACTGCTGTAACGTAAGTTCCATACTGAATAAACCTTTCTCCGCATTTGACAAGCAGAGAAGTAGAGGGAAGTTTTTATCCAATATGTTTTTGTCAAACTCTTTGGTTTAGTGGTCAAAATGATAGTTGTTTTGAAATGAATGATTCTGCTAACTTCTGACATTTTTTACCGAAGCCAGAAAAACAGACGAAGGGTTACAAAAATAGCTCTAGTTACAGATTGGTAGACCCGATTTGAAATCCGACTTGTTGCTTGAAAGCAGAAGAGTAGGGGTAGATTTTATATAGAAAACATTGTTTTCTGTAAAATGTTGGGATAGGGGTCAAAACGGCAGTTGTTTGTGAAAATTGTTTTGAATTGAATGATTCTGCTAACTTCTGACATTTTTTTCCGAAGCCAGAAAAACAGGCGAAGGGTTACAGAAATAGCTCTAGTTACAGATTGGTAGACCCGATTTGAAATCCGACTTGTTGCTTGAAAAGCAGAAGAGTAGGGGTAGATTTTATATAGAAAACATTGTTTTCTGTAAAATGTTGGGAAAGGGGTCAAAACGGCAGTTGTTTGTGAAAGTTGTTTTGAATTTAATGATTCTGCTAACTTCTGACATTTTTTTCCGAAGCCAGAAAAACAGGCGAAGGGTTACAAAAATAGCTCTAGTTACAGATTGGTAGACCCGATTTGAAATCCGACTTGTTGCTTGAAAGCAGAAGAGTAGGGGTAGATTTTATATAGAAAATATTGTTTTCTGTAAAATGTTGGGAAAGGGGTCAAAACGGCAGTTTTTGTGAAGGTTGTTTTGAATTTAATGAATCTTCTAACTTCTGACATTTTTCACCGAAGCCAGAAAAACAGACGAAGGGTTACAAAAATAGCTCTAGTTACAGATTGGTAGACCCGATTTGAAATCCGACTTGTTGCTTGAAAAGCAGAAGAGTAGGGTAGATTTTATATAGAAAACATTGTTTTCTGTAAAATGTTGGGAAAGGGGTCAAAACGTCAGTTGTTTGTGAAAGTTTAAAAAACACATGGTAGTGCATTTAGTAAAACTGCTGTAACGTAAGTTCCATACTGAATAAACCTTCTCCGCATTTGACAAGCAGAGAAGTAGAGGGAAGTTTTAATCCAATATATTTTTGTCAAACTCTTTGGTTTAGTGGTCAAAATGATAGTTGTTTTGAATTGAATGAATCTGCTAACTTCTGACATTTTTTTACCGAAGCCAGAAAAACAGACGAAGGGTTACAAAAATAGCTCTAGTTACAGATTGGTAGACCCGATTTGAAATCCAACTTGTTGCTTGAAAGCAGAAGAGTAGGGGTAGATTTTATATAGAAAACATTGTTTTCTGTAAAATGTTGGGAAAGGGGTCAAAACGGCAGTTGTTGGTGAAAATTGTTTTGAATTGAATGATTCTGCTAACTTCTGACATTTTTTTCCGAAACCAGAAAAACAGGCGAAGGGTTACAAAAATAGCTCTAGTTACAGATTGGTAGACCCGATTTGAAATCCGACTTGTTGCTTGAAAAGCAGAAGAGTAGGGTAGATTTTATATAGAAACATTGTTTTCTGTAAAATGTTGGGAAAGGGGTCAAAACGGCAGTTGTTTGTGAAAGTTGTTTTGAATTTAATGATTCTGCTAACTTCTGACATTTTTTTCCGAAGCCAGAAAAACCGGCGAAGGGTTACAAAAATAGCTCTAGTTACAGATTGTAGACCCGATTTGAAATCCGACTTGTTGCTTGAAAAGCAGAAGAGTAGGGTAGATTTTATATAGAAAACATTGTTTTCTGTAAAATGTTGGGAAAGGGGTCAAAACGTCAGTTGTTTGTGAAAGTTTAAAAAACACATGGTAGTGCATTTAGTAAAACTGCTGTAACGTAAGTTCCATACTGAATAAACCTTCTCCGCATTTGACAAGCAGAGAAGTAGAGGGAAGTTTTAATCCAATATATTTTTGTCAAACTCTTTGGTTTAGTGGTCAAAATGATAGTTGTTTTGAATTGAATGAATCTGCTAACTTCTGACATTTTTTTACCGAAGCCAGAAAAACAGACGAAGGGTTACAAAAATAGCTCTAGTTACAGATTGGTAGACCCGATTTGAAATCCGACTTGTTGCTTGAAAGCAGAAGAGTAGGGGTAGATTTTATATAGAAAACATTGTTTTCTGTAAAATGTTGGGAAAGGGGTCAAAACGGCAGTTGTTTGTGAAAATTGTTTTGAATTGAATGATTCTGCTAACTTCTGACATTTTTTTCCGAAGCCAGAAAAACAGGCGAAGGGTTACAAAAATAGCTCTAGTTACAGATTGGTAGACCCGATTTGAAATCCGACTTGTTGCTTGAAAAGCAGAAGAGTAGGGTAGATTTTATATAGAAACATTGTTTTCTGTAAAATGTTGGGAAAGGGGTCAAAACGGCAGTTGTTTGTGAAAGTTGTTTTGAATTTAATGATTCTGCTAACTTCTGACATTTTTTTCCGAAGCCAGAAAAACAGGGCGAAGGGTTACAAAAATAGCTCTAGTTACAGATTGGTAGACCCGATTTGAAATCCGACTTGTTGCTTGAAAAGCAGAAGAGTAGGGTAGATTTTATATAGAAACATTGTTTTCTGTAAAATGTTGGGAAAGGGGTCAAAACGGCAGTTGTTTGTGAAAGTTGTTTTGAATTTAATGATTCTGCTAACTTCTGACATTTTTTTCCGAAGCCAGAAAAACCGGCGAAGGGTTACAAAAATAGCTCTAGTTACAGATTGGTAGACCCGATTTGAAATCCGACTTGTTGCTTGAAAAGCAGAAGAGTAGGGTAGATTTTATATAGAAAACATTGTTTTCTGTAAAATGTTGGGAAAGGGGTCAAAACGTCAGTTGTTTGTGAAAGTTTAAAAAACACATGGTAGTGCATTTAGTAAAACTGCTGTAACGTAAGTTCCATACTGAATAAACCTTCTCCGCATTTGACAAGCAGAGAAGTAGAGGGAAGTTTTAATCCAATATATTTTTGTCAAACTCTTTGGTTTAGTGGTCAAAATGATAGTTGTTTTGAATTGAATGAATCTGCTAACTTGTGACATGTTTTACCGAAGCCAGAAAAACAGACGAAGGGTTACAAAAATAGCTCTAGTTACAGATTGGTATACCCGATTTGAAATCTGACTTGTTGCTTGAAAAGCAGAAGAGTAGGGGTAGATTTTATATAGAAAACATTGTTTTCTGTAAAATGTTGGGAAAGGGGTCAAAACGGCAGTTTTTGTGAAGGTTGTTTTGAATTTAATGAATCTGCTAACTTCTGACATTTTTCACCGAAGCCAGAAAAACAGGCGAAGGGTTACAAAAATAGCTCTAGTTACAGATTGGTAGACCCGATATGAAATCCGACTTTTTGCTTGAAAAGCTGAAGATTAGGGGTAGATTTTATATAGAAAACATTGTTTTCTGTAAAATGTTGGGAAAGGGGTCAAAACGGCATTTTTGGGAAAGTTGTTTTGAATTTAATGAATCTGCTAACTTCTGACATTTTTTACCGAAGCCAGAAAAGCAGGCGAAGGGTTACAAAAATAGCTCTAGTTACAGATTGGTAGACCCGATTTGAAATCCGACTTGTTGCTTGAAAAGCAGAAGAGTAGGGGTAGATTTTATATAGAAAACATTGTTTTCTGTAAAATGTTGGGAAAGGGGTCAAAACGGCAGTTGTTTGTGAAAGTTTAAAAAACACATGGTAGTGCATTTAGTAAAACTGCTGTAACGTAAGTTCCATAGTGAATAAACCTTTCTCCGCATTTGACAAGCAGAGAAGTAGAGGGAAGTTTTAATCCAATATATTTTTGTCAAACTCTTTGGTTTAGTGGTCAAAATGATAGTTGTTTTGAATTGAATGAATCTGCTAACTTCTGACATTTTTTTACCGAAGCCAGAAAAGCAGGCGAAGGGTTACAAAAATAGCTCTAGTTACAGATTGGTAGACCCGATTTGAAATCCGACTTGTTGCTTGAAAAGCAGAAGAGTAGGGGTAGATTTTATATAGAAAACATTGTTTTCTGTAAAATGTTGGGAAAGGGGTCAAAACGGCAGTTGTTTGTGAAAGTTGTTTTGAATTTAATGATTCTGCTAACTTCTGACATTTTTTTCCGAAGCCAGAAAAACCGGCGAAGGGTTACAAAAATAGCTCTAGTTACAGATTGTAGACCCGATTTGAAATCCGACTTGTTGCTTGAAAAGCAGAAGAGTAGGGTAGATTTTATATAGAAAACATTGTTTTCTGTAAAATGTTGGGAAAGGGGTCAAAACGTCAGTTGTTTGTGAAAGTTTAAAAAACACATGGTAGTGCATTTAGTAAAACTGCTGTAACGTAAGTTCCATACTGAATAAACCTTCTCCGCATTTGACAAGCAGAGAAGTAGAGGGAAGTTTTAATCCAATATATTTTTGTCAAACTCTTTGGTTTAGTGGTCAAAATGATAGTTGTTTTGAATTGAATGAATCTGCTAACTTGTGACATGTTTTACCGAAGCCAGAAAAACAGACGAAGGGTTACAAAAATAGCTCTAGTTACAGATTGGTATACCCGATTTGAAATCTGACTTGTTGCTTGAAAAGCAGAAGAGTAGGGGTAGATTTTATATAGAAAACATTGTTTTCTGTAAAATGTTGGGAAAGGGGTCAAAACGGCAGTTGTTTGTGAAAGTTTAAAAAACACATGGTAGTGCATTTAGTAAAACTGCTGTAACGTAAGTTCCATACTGAATAAACCTTTCTCCGCATTTGACAAGCAGAGAAGTAGAGGGAAGTTTTAATCCAATATGTTTTTGTCAAACTCTTTGGTTTAGTGGTCAAAAGGATAGTTGTTTTGAATTGAATGAATCTGCTAACTTCTGACATTTTTTTACCGAAGCCAGAAAAACAGGCGAAGGTTTACAAAAATAGCTCTATTTACAGATTGGTAGACCCGATTTGAAATCCGACTTGTTGCTTGAAAAGCAGAAGAGTAGGGTAGATTTTATATAGAAAACATTGTTTTCTGTAAAATGTTGGGAAAGGGGTCAAAACGGCAGTTTTTGTAAAGGTTGTTTTGAATTTAATGAATCTGCTAACTTCTGACATTTTTCACCGAAGCCAGAAAAACAGACGAAGGGTTACAAAAATAGCTCTAGTTACAGATTGGTAGACCCGATTTGAAATCCGACTTGTTGCTTGAAAGCAGAAGAGTAGGGGTAGATTTTATATAGAAAACATTGTTTTCTGTAAAATGTTGGGAAAGGGGTCAAAACGGCAGTTGTTTGTGAAAATTGTTTTGAATTGAATGATTCTGCTAACTTCTGACATTTTTTTCCGAAGCCAGAAAAACAGGGCGAAGGGTTACAAAAATAGCTCTAGTTACAGATTGGTAGACCCGATTTGAAATCCGACTTGTTGCTTGAAAAGCAGAAGAGTAGGGTAGATTTTATATAGAAAACATTGTTTTCTGTAAAATGTTGGGAAAGGGGTCAAAACGGCAGTTTTTGTAAAGGTTGTTTTGAATTTAATGAATCTGCTAACTTCTGACATTTTTCACCGAAGCCAGAAAAACAGACGAAGGGTTACAAAAATAGCTCTAGTTACAGATTGGTAGACCCGATTTGAAATCCGACTTGTTGCTTGAAAGCAGAAGAGTAGGGGTAGATTTTATATAGAAAACATTGTTTTCTGTAAAATGTTGGGAAAGGGGTCAAAACGGCAGTTGTTTGTGAAAATTGTTTTGAATTGAATGATTCTGCTAACTTCTGACATTTTTTTCCGAAGCCAGAAAAACAGGGCGAAGGGTTACAAAAATAGCTCTAGTTACAGATTGGTAGACCCGATTTGAAATCCGACTTGTTGCTTGAAAAGCAGAAGAGTAGGGTAGATTTTATATAGAAACATTGTTTTCTGTAAAATGTTGGGAAAGGGGTCAAAACGGCAGTTGTTTGTGAAAGTTGTTTTGAATTTAATGATTCTGCTAACTTCTGACATTTTTTTCCGAAGCCAGAAAAACCGGCGAAGGGTTACAAAAATAGCTCTAGTTACAGATTGGTAGACCCGATTTGAAATCCGACTTGTTGCTTGAAAAGCAGAAGAGTAGGGTAGATTTTATATAGAAAACATTGTTTTCTGTAAAATGTTGGGAAAGGGGTCAAAACGTCAGTTGTTTGTGAAAGTTTAAAAAACACATGGTAGTGCATTTAGTAAAACTGCTGTAACGTAAGTTCCATACTGAATAAACCTTCTCCGCATTTGACAAGCAGAGAAGTAGAGGGAAGTTTTAATCCAATATATTTTTGTCAAACTCTTTGGTTTAGTGGTCAAAATGATAGTTGTTTTGAATTGAATGAATCTGCTAACTTGTGACATGTTTTACCGAAGCCAGAAAAACAGACGAAGGGTTACAAAAATAGCTCTAGTTACAGATTGGTATACCCGATTTGAAATCTGACTTGTTGCTTGAAAAGCAGAAGAGTAGGGGTAGATTTTATATAGAAAACATTGTTTTCTGTAAAATGTTGGGAAAGGGGTCAAAACGGCAGTTTTTGTGAAGGTTGTTTTGAATTTAATGAATCTGCTAACTTCTGACATTTTTCACCGAAGCCAGAAAAACAGGCGAAGGGTTACAAAAATAGCTCTAGTTACAGATTGGTAGACCCGATATGAAATCCGACTTTTTGCTTGAAAAGCTGAAGATTAGGGGTAGATTTTATATAGAAAACATTGTTTTCTGTAAAATGTTGGGAAAGGGGTCAAAACGGCATTTTTGGGAAAGTTGTTTTGAATTTAATGAATCTGCTAACTTCTGACATTTTTTACCGAAGCCAGAAAAGCAGGCGAAGGGTTACAAAAATAGCTCTAGTTACAGATTGGTAGACCCGATTTGAAATCCGACTTGTTGCTTGAAAAGCAGAAGAGTAGGGGTAGATTTTATATAGAAAACATTGTTTTCTGTAAAATGTTGGGAAAGGGGTCAAAACGGCAGTTGTTTGTGAAAGTTTAAAAAACACATGGTAGTGCATTTAGTAAAACTGCTGTAACGTAAGTTCCATAGTGAATAAACCTTTCTCCGCATTTGACAAGCAGAGAAGTAGAGGGAAGTTTTAATCCAATATATTTTTGTCAAACTCTTTGGTTTAGTGGTCAAAATGATAGTTGTTTTGAATTGAATGAATCTGCTAACTTCTGACATTTTTTTACCGAAGCCAGAAAAGCAGGCGAAGGGTTACAAAAATAGCTCTAGTTACAGATTGGTAGACCCGATTTGAAATCCGACTTGTTGCTTGAAAAGCAGAAGAGTAGGGGTAGATTTTATATAGAAAACATTGTTTTCTGTAAAATGTTGGGAAAGGGGTCAAAACGGCAGTTGTTTGTGAAAGTTGTTTTGAATTTAATGATTCTCCTAACTTCTGACATTTTTTTCCGAAGCCAGAAAAACAGGCGAAGGGTTACAAAAATAGCTCTAGTTACAGATTGGTAGACCCGATTTGAAATCCGACTTGTTGCTTGAAAAGCAGAAGAGTAGGGTAGATTTTATATAGAAAACATTGTTTTCTGTAAAATGTTGGGAAAGGGGTCAAAACGGCAGTTGTTTGTGAAAGTTGTTTTGAATTTAATGATTCTGCTAACTTCTGACATTTTTTTCCGAAGCCAGAAAAACAGGCGAAGGGTTACAAAAATAGCTCTAGTTACAGATTGGTAGACCCGATTTGAAATCCGACTTGTTGCTTGAAAAGCAGAAGAGTAGGGTAGATTTTATATAGAAAACATTGTTTTCTGTAAAATGTTGGGAAAGGGGTCAAAACGTCAGTTGTTTGTGAAAGTTTAAAAAACACATGGTAGTGCATTTAGTAAAACTGCTGTAACGTAAGTTCCATACTGAATAAACCTTCTCCGCATTTGACAAGCAGAGAAGTAGAGGGAAGTTTTAATCCAATATATTTTTGTCAAACTCTTTGGTTTAGTGGTCAAAATGATAGTTGTTTTGAATTGAATGAATCTGCTAACTTGTGACATGTTTTACCGAAGCCAGAAAAACAGACGAAGGTTTAAAAAAATAGCTCTATTTACAGATTGGTAGACCCGATTTGAAATCCGACTTGTTGCTTGAAAAGCAGAAGAGTAGGGTAGATTTTATATAGAAAACATTGTTTTCTGTAAAATGTTGGGAAAGGGGTCAAAACGGCAGTTTTTGTGAAGGTTGTTTTGAATTTAATGAATCTGCTAACTTCTGACATTTTTCACCGAAGCCAGAAAAACAGGCGAAGGGTTACAAAAATAGCTCTAGTTACAGATTGGTAGACCCGATATGAAATCCGACTTTTTGCTTGAAAAGCTGAAGATTAGGGGTAGATTTTATATAGAAAACATTGTTTTCTGTAAAATGTTGGGAAAGGGGTCAAAACGGCAGTTTTTGTGAAGGTTGTTTTGAATTTAATGAATCTGCTAACTTCTGACATTTTTCACCGAAGCCAGAAAAACAGGCGAAGGGTTACAAAAATAGCTCTAGTTACAGATTGGTAGACCCGATATGAAATCCGACTTTTTGCTTGAAAAGCTGAAGATTAGGGGTAGATTTTATATAGAAAACATTGTTTTCTGTAAAATGTTGGGAAAGGGGTCAAAACGGCATTTTTGGGAAAGTTGTTTTGAATTTAATGAATCTGCTAACTTCTGACATTTTTTACCGAAGCCAGAAAAGCAGGCGAAGGGTTACAAAAATAGCTCTAGTTAGAGATTGGTAGACCCGATTTGAAATCCGACTTGTTGCTTGAAAAGCAGAAGAGTAGGGGTAGATTTTATATAGAAAACATTGTTTTCTGTAAAATGTTGGGAAAGGGGTCAAAACGGCAGTTGTTTGTGAAAGTTGTTTTGAATTTAATGATTCTGCTAACTTCTGACATTTTTTTCCGAAGCCAGAAAAACCGGCGAAGGGTTACAAAAATAGCTCTAGTTACAGATTGTAGACCCGATTTGAAATCCGACTTGTTGCTTGAAAAGCAGAAGAGTAGGGTAGATTTTATATAGAAAACATTGTTTTCTGTAAAATGTTGGGAAAGGGGTCAAAACGTCAGTTGTTTGTGAAAGTTTAAAAAACACATGGTAGTGCATTTAGTAAAACTGCTGTAACGTAAGTTCCATACTGAATAAACCTTCTCCGCATTTGACAAGCAGAGAAGTAGAGGGAAGTTTTAATCCAATATATTTTTGTCAAACTCTTTGGTTTAGTGGTCAAAATGATAGTTGTTTTGAATTGAATGAATCTGCTAACTTGTGACATGTTTTACCGAAGCCAGAAAAACAGACGAAGGGTTACAAAAATAGCTCTAGTTACAGATTGGTATACCCGATTTGAAATCTGACTTGTTGCTTGAAAAGCAGAAGAGTAGGGGTAGATTTTATATAGAAAACATTGTTTTCTGTAAAATGTTGGGAAAGGGGTCAAAACGGCAGTTTTTGTGAAGGTTGTTTTGAATTTAATGAATCTGCTAACTTCTGACATTTTTCACCGAAGCCAGAAAAACAGGCGAAGGGTTACAAAAATAGCTCTAGTTACAGATTGGTAGACCCGATATGAAATCCGACTTTTTGCTTGAAAAGCTGAAGATTAGGGGTAGATTTTATATAGAAAACATTGTTTTCTGTAAAATGTTGGGAAAGGGGTCAAAACGGCATTTTTGGGAAAGTTGTTTTGAATTTAATGAATCTGCTAACTTCTGACATTTTTTACCGAAGCCAGAAAAGCAGGCGAAGGGTTACAAAAATAGCTCTAGTTACAGATTGGTAGACCCGATTTGAAATCCGACTTGTTGCTTGAAAAGCAGAAGAGTAGGGGTAGATTTTATATAGAAAACATTGTTTTCTGTAAAATGTTGGGAAAGGGGTCAAAACGGCAGTTGTTTGTGAAAGTTTAAAAAACACATGGTAGTGCATTTAGTAAAACTGCTGTAACGTAAGTTCCATAGTGAATAAACCTTTCTCCGCATTTGACAAGCAGAGAAGTAGAGGGAAGTTTTAATCCAATATATTTTTGTCAAACTCTTTGGTTTAGTGGTCAAAATGATAGTTGTTTTGAATTGAATGAATCTGCTAACTTCTGACATTTTTTTACCGAAGCCAGAAAAGCAGGCGAAGGGTTACAAAAATAGCTCTAGTTACAGATTGGTAGACCCGATTTGAAATCCGACTTGTTGCTTGAAAAGCAGAAGAGTAGGGGTAGATTTTATATAGAAAACATTGTTTTCTGTAAAATGTTGGGAAAGGGGTCAAAACGGCAGTTGTTTGTGAAAGTTGTTTTGAATTTAATGATTCTCCTAACTTCTGACATTTTTTTCCGAAGCCAGAAAAACAGGCGAAGGGTTACAAAAATAGCTCTAGTTACAGATTGGTAGACCCGATTTGAAATCCGACTTGTTGCTTGAAAAGCAGAAGAGTAGGGTAGATTTTATATAGAAAACATTGTTTTCTGTAAAATGTTGGGAAAGGGGTCAAAACGGCAGTTGTTTGTGAAAGTTGTTTTGAATTTAATGATTCTGCTAACTTCTGACATTTTTTTCCGAAGCCAGAAAAACAGGCGAAGGGTTACAAAAATAGCTCTAGTTACAGATTGGTAGACCCGATTTGAAATCCGACTTGTTGCTTGAAAAGCAGAAGAGTAGGGTAGATTTTATATAGAAAACATTGTTTTCTGTAAAATGTTGGGAAAGGGGTCAAAACGTCAGTTGTTTGTGAAAGTTTAAAAAACACATGGTAGTGCATTTAGTAAAACTGCTGTAACGTAAGTTCCATACTGAATAAACCTTCTCCGCATTTGACAAGCAGAGAAGTAGAGGGAAGTTTTAATCCAATATATTTTTGTCAAACTCTTTGGTTTAGTGGTCAAAATGATAGTTGTTTTGAATTGAATGAATCTGCTAACTTGTGACATGTTTTACCGAAGCCAGAAAAACAGACGAAGGTTTAAAAAAATAGCTCTATTTACAGATTGGTAGACCCGATTTGAAATCCGACTTGTTGCTTGAAAAGCAGAAGAGTAGGGTAGATTTTATATAGAAAACATTGTTTTCTGTAAAATGTTGGGAAAGGGGTCAAAACGGCAGTTTTTGTGAAGGTTGTTTTGAATTTAATGAATCTGCTAACTTCTGACATTTTTCACCGAAGCCAGAAAAACAGGCGAAGGGTTACAAAAATAGCTCTAGTTACAGATTGGTAGACCCGATATGAAATCCGACTTTTTGCTTGAAAAGCTGAAGATTAGGGGTAGATTTTATATAGAAAACATTGTTTTCTGTAAAATGTTGGGAAAGGGGTCAAAACGGCAGTTTTTGTGAAGGTTGTTTTGAATTTAATGAATCTGCTAACTTCTGACATTTTTCACCGAAGCCAGAAAAACAGGCGAAGGGTTACAAAAATAGCTCTAGTTACAGATTGGTAGACCCGATATGAAATCCGACTTTTTGCTTGAAAAGCTGAAGATTAGGGGTAGATTTTATATAGAAAACATTGTTTTCTGTAAAATGTTGGGAAAGGGGTCAAAACGGCATTTTTGGGAAAGTTGTTTTGAATTTAATGAATCTGCTAACTTCTGACATTTTTTACCGAAGCCAGAAAAGCAGGCGAAGGGTTACAAAAATAGCTCTAGTTAGAGATTGGTAGACCCGATTTGAAATCCGACTTGTTGCTTGAAAAGCAGAAGAGTAGGGGTAGATTTTATATAGAAAACATTGTTTTCTGTAAAATGTTGGGAAAGGGGTCAAAACGGCAGTTGTTTGTGAAAGTTGTTTTGAATTTAATGATTCTGCTAACTTCTGACATTTTTTTCCGAAGCCAGAAAAACCGGCGAAGGGTTACAAAAATAGCTCTAGTTACAGATTGTAGACCCGATTTGAAATCCGACTTGTTGCTTGAAAAGCAGAAGAGTAGGGTAGATTTTATATAGAAAACATTGTTTTCTGTAAAATGTTGGGAAAGGGGTCAAAACGTCAGTTGTTTGTGAAAGTTTAAAAAACACATGGTAGTGCATTTAGTAAAACTGCTGTAACGTAAGTTCCATACTGAATAAACCTTCTCCGCATTTGACAAGCAGAGAAGTAGAGGGAAGTTTTAATCCAATATATTTTTGTCAAACTCTTTGGTTTAGTGGTCAAAATGATAGTTGTTTTGAATTGAATGAATCTGCTAACTTGTGACATGTTTTACCGAAGCCAGAAAAACAGACGAAGGGTTACAAAAATAGCTCTAGTTACAGATTGGTATACCCGATTTGAAATCTGACTTGTTGCTTGAAAAGCAGAAGAGTAGGGGTAGATTTTATATAGAAAACATTGTTTTCTGTAAAATGTTGGGAAAGGGGTCAAAACGGCAGTTTTTGTGAAGGTTGTTTTGAATTTAATGAATCTGCTAACTTCTGACATTTTTCACCGAAGCCAGAAAAACAGGCGAAGGGTTACAAAAATAGCTCTAGTTACAGATTGGTAGACCCGATATGAAATCCGACTTTTTGCTTGAAAAGCTGAAGATTAGGGGTAGATTTTATATAGAAAACATTGTTTTCTGTAAAATGTTGGGAAAGGGGTCAAAACGGCATTTTTGGGAAAGTTGTTTTGAATTTAATGAATCTGCTAACTTCTGACATTTTTTACCGAAGCCAGAAAAGCAGGCGAAGGGTTACAAAAATAGCTCTAGTTACAGATTGGTAGACCCGATTTGAAATCCGACTTGTTGCTTGAAAAGCAGAAGAGTAGGGGTAGATTTTATATAGAAAACATTGTTTTCTGTAAAATGTTGGGAAAGGGGTCAAAACGGCAGTTGTTTGTGAAAGTTTAAAAAACACATGGTAGTGCATTTAGTAAAACTGCTGTAACGTAAGTTCCATAGTGAATAAACCTTTCTCCGCATTTGACAAGCAGAGAAGTAGAGGGAAGTTTTAATCCAATATATTTTTGTCAAACTCTTTGGTTTAGTGGTCAAAATGATAGTTGTTTTGAATTGAATGAATCTGCTAACTTCTGACATTTTTTTACCGAAGCCAGAAAAGCAGGCGAAGGGTTACAAAAATAGCTCTAGTTACAGATTGGTAGACCCGATTTGAAATCCGACTTGTTGCTTGAAAAGCAGAAGAGTAGGGGTAGATTTTATATAGAAAACATTGTTTTCTGTAAAATGTTGGGAAAGGGGTCAAAACGGCAGTTGTTTGTGAAAGTTGTTTTGAATTTAATGATTCTGCTAACTTCTGACATTTTTTTCCGAAGCCAGAAAAACCGGCGAAGGGTTACAAAAATAGCTCTAGTTACAGATTGTAGACCCGATTTGAAATCCGACTTGTTGCTTGAAAAGCAGAAGAGTAGGGTAGATTTTATATAGAAAACATTGTTTTCTGTAAAATGTTGGGAAAGGGGTCAAAACGTCAGTTGTTTGTGAAAGTTTAAAAAACACATGGTAGTGCATTTAGTAAAACTGCTGTAACGTAAGTTCCATACTGAATAAACCTTCTCCGCATTTGACAAGCAGAGAAGTAGAGGGAAGTTTTAATCCAATATATTTTTGTCAAACTCTTTGGTTTAGTGGTCAAAATGATAGTTGTTTTGAATTGAATGAATCTGCTAACTTGTGACATGTTTTACCGAAGCCAGAAAAACAGACGAAGGGTTACAAAAATAGCTCTAGTTACAGATTGGTATACCCGATTTGAAATCTGACTTGTTGCTTGAAAAGCAGAAGAGTAGGGGTAGATTTTATATAGAAAACATTGTTTTCTGTAAAATGTTGGGAAAGGGGTCAAAACGGCAGTTGTTTGTGAAAGTTTAAAAAACACATGGTAGTGCATTTAGTAAAACTGCTGTAACGTAAGTTCCATACTGAATAAACCTTTCTCCGCATTTGACAAGCAGAGAAGTAGAGGGAAGTTTTAATCCAATATGTTTTTGTCAAACTCTTTGGTTTAGTGGTCAAAAGGATAGTTGTTTTGAATTGAATGAATCTGCTAACTTCTGACATTTTTTTACCGAAGCCAGAAAAACAGGCGAAGGTTTACAAAAATAGCTCTATTTACAGATTGGTAGACCCGATTTGAAATCCGACTTGTTGCTTGAAAAGCAGAAGAGTAGGGTAGATTTTATATAGAAAACATTGTTTTCTGTAAAATGTTGGGAAAGGGGTCAAAACGGCAGTTTTTGTAAAGGTTGTTTTGAATTTAATGAATCTGCTAACTTCTGACATTTTTCACCGAAGCCAGAAAAACAGACGAAGGGTTACAAAAATAGCTCTAGTTACAGATTGGTAGACCCGATTTGAAATCCGACTTGTTGCTTGAAAGCAGAAGAGTAGGGGTAGATTTTATATAGAAAACATTGTTTTCTGTAAAATGTTGGGAAAGGGGTCAAAACGGCAGTTGTTTGTGAAAATTGTTTTGAATTGAATGATTCTGCTAACTTCTGACATTTTTTTCCGAAGCCAGAAAAACAGGGCGAAGGGTTACAAAAATAGCTCTAGTTACAGATTGGTAGACCCGATTTGAAATCCGACTTGTTGCTTGAAAAGCAGAAGAGTAGGGTAGATTTTATATAGAAACATTGTTTTCTGTAAAATGTTGGGAAAGGGGTCAAAACGGCAGTTGTTTGTGAAAGTTGTTTTGAATTTAATGATTCTGCTAACTTCTGACATTTTTTTCCGAAGCCAGAAAAACCGGCGAAGGGTTACAAAAATAGCTCTAGTTACAGATTGGTAGACCCGATTTGAAATCCGACTTGTTGCTTGAAAAGCAGAAGAGTAGGGTAGATTTTATATAGAAAACATTGTTTTCTGTAAAATGTTGGGAAAGGGGTCAAAACGTCAGTTGTTTGTGAAAGTTTAAAAAACACATGGTAGTGCATTTAGTAAAACTGCTGTAACGTAAGTTCCATACTGAATAAACCTTCTCCGCATTTGACAAGCAGAGAAGTAGAGGGAAGTTTTAATCCAATATATTTTTGTCAAACTCTTTGGTTTAGTGGTCAAAATGATAGTTGTTTTGAATTGAATGAATCTGCTAACTTGTGACATGTTTTACCGAAGCCAGAAAAACAGACGAAGGGTTACAAAAATAGCTCTAGTTACAGATTGGTATACCCGATTTGAAATCTGACTTGTTGCTTGAAAAGCAGAAGAGTAGGGGTAGATTTTATATAGAAAACATTGTTTTCTGTAAAATGTTGGGAAAGGGGTCAAAACGGCAGTTTTTGTGAAGGTTGTTTTGAATTTAATGAATCTGCTAACTTCTGACATTTTTCACCGAAGCCAGAAAAACAGGCGAAGGGTTACAAAAATAGCTCTAGTTACAGATTGGTAGACCCGATATGAAATCCGACTTTTTGCTTGAAAAGCTGAAGATTAGGGGTAGATTTTATATAGAAAACATTGTTTTCTGTAAAATGTTGGGAAAGGGGTCAAAACGGCATTTTTGGGAAAGTTGTTTTGAATTTAATGAATCTGCTAACTTCTGACATTTTTTACCGAAGCCAGAAAAGCAGGCGAAGGGTTACAAAAATAGCTCTAGTTACAGATTGGTAGACCCGATTTGAAATCCGACTTGTTGCTTGAAAAGCAGAAGAGTAGGGGTAGATTTTATATAGAAAACATTGTTTTCTGTAAAATGTTGGGAAAGGGGTCAAAACGGCAGTTGTTTGTGAAAGTTTAAAAAACACATGGTAGTGCATTTAGTAAAACTGCTGTAACGTAAGTTCCATAGTGAATAAACCTTTCTCCGCATTTGACAAGCAGAGAAGTAGAGGGAAGTTTTAATCCAATATATTTTTGTCAAACTCTTTGGTTTAGTGGTCAAAATGATAGTTGTTTTGAATTGAATGAATCTGCTAACTTCTGACATTTTTTTACCGAAGCCAGAAAAGCAGGCGAAGGGTTACAAAAATAGCTCTAGTTACAGATTGGTAGACCCGATTTGAAATCCGACTTGTTGCTTGAAAAGCAGAAGAGTAGGGGTAGATTTTATATAGAAAACATTGTTTTCTGTAAAATGTTGGGAAAGGGGTCAAAACGGCAGTTGTTTGTGAAAGTTGTTTTGAATTTAATGATTCTCCTAACTTCTGACATTTTTTTCCGAAGCCAGAAAAACAGGCGAAGGGTTACAAAAATAGCTCTAGTTACAGATTGGTAGACCCGATTTGAAATCCGACTTGTTGCTTGAAAAGCAGAAGAGTAGGGTAGATTTTATATAGAAAACATTGTTTTCTGTAAAATGTTGGGAAAGGGGTCAAAACGGCAGTTGTTTGTGAAAGTTGTTTTGAATTTAATGATTCTGCTAACTTCTGACATTTTTTTCCGAAGCCAGAAAAACAGGTGAAGGGTTACAAAAATAGCTCTAGTTACAGATTGGTAGACCCGATTTGAAATCCGACTTGTTGCTTGAAAAGCAGAAGAGTAGGGTAGATTTTATATAGAAAACATTGTTTTCTGTAAAATGTTGGGAAAGGGGTCAAAACGTCAGTTGTTTGTGAAATTTTAAAAAACACATGGTAGTGCATTTAGTAAAACTGCTGTAACGTAAGTTCCATACTGAATAAACCTTCTCCGCATTTGACAAGCAGAGAAGTAGAGGGAAGTTTTAATCCAATATATTTTTGTCAAACTCTTTGGTTTAGTGGTCAAAATGATAGTTGTTTTGAATTGAATGAATCTGCTAACTTGTGACATGTTTTACCGAAGCCAGAAAAACAGACGAAGGTTTAAAAAAATAGCTCTATTTACAGATTGGTAGACCCGATTTGAAATCCGACTTGTTGCTTGAAAAGCAGAAGAGTAGGGTAGATTTTATATAGAAAACATTGTTTTCTGTAAAATGTTGGGAAAGGGGTCAAAACGGCAGTTTTTGTGAAGGTTGTTTTGAATTTAATGAATCTGCTAACTTCTGACATTTTTCACCGAAGCCAGAAAAACAGGCGAAGGGTTACAAAAATAGCTCTAGTTACAGATTGGTAGACCCGATATGAAATCCGACTTTTTGCTTGAAAAGCTGAAGATTAGGGGTAGATTTTATATAGAAAACATTGTTTTCTGTAAAATGTTGGGAAAGGGGTCAAAACGGCAGTTTTTGTGAAGGTTGTTTTGAATTTAATGAATCTGCTAACTTCTGACATTTTTCACCGAAGCCAGAAAAACAGGCGAAGGGTTACAAAAATAGCTCTAGTTACAGATTGGTAGACCCGATATGAAATCCGACTTTTTGCTTGAAAAGCTGAAGATTAGGGGTAGATTTTATATAGAAAACATTGTTTTCTGTAAAATGTTGGGAAAGGGGTCAAAACGGCATTTTTGGGAAAGTTGTTTTGAATTTAATGAATCTGCTAACTTCTGACATTTTTTACCGAAGCCAGAAAAGCAGGCGAAGGGTTACAAAAATAGCTCTAGTTAGAGATTGGTAGACCCGATTTGAAATCCGACTTGTTGCTTGAAAAGCAGAAGAGTAGGGGTAGATTTTATATAGAAAACATTGTTTTCTGTAAAATGTTGGGAAAGGGGTCAAAACGGCAGTTGTTTGTGAAAGTTTAAAAAACACATGGTAGTGCATTTAGTAAAACTGCTGTAACGTAAGTTCCATAGTGAATAAACCTTTCTCCGCATTTGACAAGCAGAGAAGTAGAGGGAAGTTTTAATCCAATATATTTTTGTCAAACTCTTTGGTTTAGTGGTCAAAATGATAGTTGTTTTGAATTGAATGAATCTGCTAACTTCTGACATTTTTTTACCGAAGCCAGAAAAGCAGGCGAAGGGTTACAAAAATAGCTCTAGTTACAGATTGGTAGACCCGATTTGAAATCCGACTTGTTGCTTGAAAAGCAGAAGAGTAGGGGTAGATTTTATATAGAAAACATTGTTTTCTGTAAAATGTTGGGAAAGGGGTCAAAACGGCAGTTGTTTGTGAAAGTTGTTTTGAATTTAATGATTCTGCTAACTTCTGACATTTTTTTCCGAAGCCAGAAAAACAGGCGAAGGGTTACAAAAATAGCTCTAGTTACAGATTGGTAGACCCGATTTGAAATCCGACTTGTTGCTTGAAAAGCAGAAGAGTAGGGTAGATTTTATATAGAAAACATTGTTTTCTGTAAAATGTTGGGAAAGGGGTCAAAACGGCAGTTGTTTGTGAAAGTTGTTTTGAATTTAATGATTCTGCTAACTTCTGACATTTTTTTCCGAAGCCAGAAAAACAGGCGAAGGGTTACAAAAATAGCTCTAGTTACAGATTGGTAGACCCGATTTGAAATCCGACTTGTTGCTTGAAAAGCAGAAGAGTAGGGTAGATTTTATATAGAAAACATTGTTTTCTGTAAAATGTTGGGAAAGGGGTCAAAACGTCAGTTGTTTGTGAAATTTTAAAAAACACATGGTAGTGCATTTAGTAAAACTGCTGTAACGTAAGTTCCATACTGAATAAACCTTCTCCGCATTTGACAAGCAGAGAAGTAGAGGGAAGTTTTAATCCAATATATTTTTGTCAAACTCTTTGGTTTAGTGGTCAAAATGATAGTTGTTTTGAATTGAATGAATCTGCTAACTTGTGACATGTTTTACCGAAGCCAGAAAAACAGACGAAGGTTTACAAAAATAGCTCTATTTACAGATTGGTAGACCCGATTTGAAATCCGACTTGTTGCTTGAAAAGCAGAAGAGTAGGGTAGATTTTATATAGAAAACATTGTTTTCTGTAAAATGTTGGGAAAGGGGTCAAAACGGCAGTTTTTGTGAAGGTTGTTTTGAATTTAATGAATCTGCTAACTTCTGACATTTTTCACCGAAGCCAGAAAAACAGGCGAAGGGTTACAAAAATAGCTCTAGTTACAGATTGGTAGACCCGATATGAAATCCGACTTTTTGCTTGAAAAGCTGAAGATTAGGGGTAGATTTTATATAGAAAACATTGTTTTCTGTAAAATGTTGGGAAAGGGGTCAAAACGGCATTTTTGGGAAAGTTGTTTTGAATTTAATGAATCTGCTAACTTCTGACATTTTTTACCGAAGCCAGAAAAGCAGGCGAAGGGTTACAAAAATAGCTCTAGTTACAGATTGGTAGACCCGATTTGAAATCCGACTTGTTGCTTGAAAAGCAGAAGAGTAGGGG
>NW_026602213.1:0-7500 GCF_029448725.1 Salvelinus fontinalis | reverse complement strand
TAGTGGTCTATATTGGTTTATAGTGGTCTATATTGGTTTATAGTGGTCTATAGTGGTCTAGTGGTTTATAGTGGTTTATAGTGGTTTATAGTGGTCTATAGTGGTCCGTATTGGTTTATATTGGTCTATAGCGGTTTATAGTGGTCTATATCGGTTTATAGTGGTCCGTATTGGTCTATAGTGGATTATAGTGGTCTATAGTGGTCTATATTGGTCTATATTGGTCTATAGTGGTTTATAGTGGTATATAGTGGTCTATAGTGGTTTATGGTGGTCTATATTGGTTTATGGTGGTTTATAGTTGTCTATACTGGTTTATAGTGGTCTATAGTGGTTTATAGTGGTCTATAGTGGTTTATAGTGGTCTATAGTGGTTTATATTGGTCTATAGTGGTTTATAGTGGTCTATATTGGTTTATAGTGGTCTATATTGGTTTATAGTGGTCTATAGTGGTCTATAGTGGTCTATAGTGGTTTATAGTGGTCTATAGTGGTCCGTATTGGTCTATATTGGTTTATATTGGTCTATATCGGTTTATAGTGGTCTATATCGGTTTATAGTGGTCCGTATTGGTCTATAGTGGATTATAGTGGTCTATAGTGGTCTATATTGGTCTATAGTGGTCTATATTGGTCTATAGTGGTTTATAGTGGTATATAGTGGTCTATATTGGTTTATGGTGGTTTATAGTTGTCTATACTGGTTTATAGTGGTTTATAGTGGTCTGTATTGGTCTATATCTAGGCCACCCTGATAGCTATGGACAGACAGAATCTGTGGAGCTTTCATTCCCTAAAGCCACCAGGAATGAGTTGACATGAAAAATACTGGTGGAATGAATTCATATGATAGGCCCACCAGTAAACATGCATCTTTTCAAATAAAATGTTGTATTTATTATCCACTTCTGGTTTGAACTCTAACCTTTCTACCCCTGTCTGTGCTGTGTCCTCCAGTGCTGTGGAGGGAGCTGCTGTGTGGTGGCGGTGCTCGCCTCACCCCCAGCCTGGACCTGAGCTCCCTGGCCAAGGTGACAGACGGCTACACCCAGGGCCACATCCTGCAGGCTGTGAGGCTGGTGCTGACCCCTCGCAGGCTGGCCCAGCAGACTACCAGACCACTGACCGCTGAAGAGTTCATCCCTCCACTGGCCAGACAGGACCCCGTTTACAAAGAGGAGGAGGAGGCCTTTAAGGTTCAGTAGCATCAATCAATGAATCACCTTTGATTTCCATAAATCTTTTTTACATATGTTTATCACCAGAGTGCTCAGTATAGCCTTACTCCCACAGAAAGGAGGCGACAATTGGAAAGCTCCTATGTAGGAGGAAGGAAGGAGGTGTTTTGCCGTTATAACAGTTCAAATGGTCCTCTGTAGTTCAGCTGGTAGAGTATGGTCCTCTGTAGTTCAGTTGGTAGAGTATGGTCCTCTGTATCTCAGTTGGTAGAGTATGGTCCTCTGTAGTTCAGTTGGTAGAGTATGGTCCTCTGTAGTTCAGTTGGTAGAGTATGGTCCTCTGTAGTTCAGTTGGTAGAGTATGGTCCTCTGTAGTTCAGTTGGTAGAGTATGGTCCTCTGTAGTTCAGTTGGTAGAGTATGGTCCTCTGTAGTTCAGTTGGTAGAGTATGGTCCTCTGTATCTCAGTTGGTAGAGTACGGTCCTCTGTAGTTCAGTTGGTAGAGTATGGTCCTCTGTAGTTCAGTTGGTAGAGTATGGTCCTCTGTAGTTCAGTTGGTAGAGTATGGTCCTCTGTATCTCAGTTGGTAGAGTATGGTCCTCTGTATCTCAGTTGGTAGAGTATGGTCCTCTGTAGTTCAGTTGGTAGAGTATGGTCCTCTGTAGTTCAGTTGGTAGAGTATGGTCCTCTGTATCTCAGTTGGTAGAGTATGGTCCTCTGTAGTTCAGTTGGTAGAGTATGGTCCTCTGTATCTCAGTTGGTAGAGTATGGTCCTCTGTATCTCAGTTGGTAGAGTATGGTCCTCTGTAGATCAGTTGGTAGAGTATGGTCCTCTGTAGATCAGTTGGTAGAGTATGGTCCTCTGTAGTTCAGTTGGTAGAGTATGGTCCTCTGTAGTTCAGTTAGTAGAGTATGGTCCTCTGTATCTCAGTTGGTAGAGTATGGTCCTCTGTATCTCAGTTGGTAGAGTATGGTCCTCTGTAGTTCAGTTGGTAGAGTATGGTCCTCTGTAGTTCAGTTGGTAGAGTATGGTCTTTTGTATCTCAGTTGGTAGAATATGAACCTCTGTATCTCAGTTGGTAGAGTATGGTCCTCTGTAGTTCAGTTGGTAGAGTATGGTCCTCTGTAGTTCAGTTGGTAGAGTATGGTCCTCTGTAGTTCAGTTGGTAGAGTATGGTCCTCTGTAGTTCAGTTGGTAGAGTATGGTCCTCTGTAGTTCAGTTGGTAGAGTATGGTCCTCTGTATCTCAGTTGGTAGAGTATGGTCCTCTGTAGTTCATTTGGTAGAGTATGGTCCTCTGTATCTCAGTTGGTAGAGTATGGTCCTCTGTAGTTCAGTTGGTAGAGTATGGTCCTCTGTAGTTCAGTTGGTAGAGTATGGTCTTTTGTATCTCAGTTGGTAGAATATGAACCTCTGTATCTCAGTTGGTAGAGTATGGTCCTCTGTAGTTCAGTTGGTAGAGTATGGTCCTCTGTAGTTCAGTTGGTAGAGTATGGTCCTCTGTAGTTCAGTTGGTAGAGTATGGTCCTCTGTATCTCAGGTGGTAGAGTATGGTCCTCTGTATCTCAGCTGGTAGAGTATGGTCCTCTGTAGTTCAGTTGGTAGAGTATGGTCCTCTGTAGTTCAGTTGGTAGAGTATGGTCCTCTGTATCTCAGCTGGTAGAGTATGGTCCTCTGTATCTCAGCTGGTAGAGTATGGTCCTCTGTATCTCAGCTGGTAGAGTATGGTCCTCTGTATCTCAGCTGGTAGAGTATGGTCCTCTGTAGTTCAGTTGGTAGAGTATGGTCCTCTGTAGTTCAGTTGGTAGAGTATGGTCCTCTGTATCTCAGTTGGTAGAGTATGGTCCTCTGTATCTCAGTTGGTAGAGTATGGTCCTCTGTATCTCAGTTGGTAGAGTATGGTCCTCTGTATCTCAGTTGGTAGAGTATGGTCCTCTGTATCTCAGTTGGTAGAGTATGGTCCTCTGTATCTGAGTTGGTAGAGTATGGTCCTCTGTAGTTCAGTTGGTAGAGTATGGTCCTCTGTAGTTCAGTTGGTAGAGTATGGTCCTCTGTAGTTCAGTTGGTAGAGTATGGTCCTCTGTAGTTCAGTTGGTAGAGTATGGTCCTCTGTAGTTCAGTTGATAGAGTATGGTCCTCTGTATCTCAGTTGATAGAGTATGGTCCTCTGTATCTCAGTTGGTAGAGTATGGTCCTCTGTATCTCAGTTGGTAGAGTATGGTCCTCTGTATCTCAGTTGGTAGAGTATGGTCCTCTGTATCTCAGTTGGTAGAGTATGGTCCTCTGTATCTCAGTTGGTAGAGTATGGTCCTCTGTATCTCAGTTGGTAGAGTATGGTCCTCTGTATCTCAGTTGGTAGAGTATGGTCCTCTGTATCTCAGTTGGTAGAGTATGGTCCTCTGTATCTCAGTTGGTAGAGTATGGTCCTCTGTATCTCAGTTGGTAGAGTATGGTCCTCTGTATCTCAGTTGGTAGAGTATGGTCCTCTGTATCTCAGTTGGTAGAGTATGGTCCTCTGTATCTCAGTTGGTAGAGTATGGTCCTCTGTAGTTCAGTTGGTAGAGTATGGTCCTCTGTAGTTCAGTTGGTAGAGTATGGTCCTCTGTAGTTCAGTTGGTAGAGTATGGTCCTCTGTAGTTCAGTTGGTAGAGTATGGTCCTCTGTATCTCAGTTGGTAGAGTATGGTCCTCTGTATCTCAGTTGGTAGAGTATGGTCCTCTGTAGTTCAGCTGGTAGAGTATGGTCCTCTGTAGTTCAGTTGGTAGAGTATGGTCCTCTGTAGTTCAGTTGGTAGAGTATGGTCCTCTGTAGTTCAGTTGGTAGAGTATGGTCCTCTGTAGTTCAGTTGGTAGAGTATGGTCCTCTGTAGTTCAGTTGGTAGAGTATGGTCCTCTGTAGTTCAGTTGGTAGAGTATGGTCCTCTGTAGTTCAGTTGGTAGAGTATGGTCCTCTGTAGTTCAGTTGGTAGAGTATGGTCCTCTGTAGTTCAGTTGGTAGAGTATGGTCCTCTGTAGTTCAGTTGGTAGAGTATGGTCCTCTGTAGTTCAGCTGGTAGAGTATGGTCATCTGTAGTTCAGCTGGTAGAGTATGGTCATCTGTAGTTCAGTTGGTAGAGTCTGGTCCTCTGTAGTTCAGTTGGTAGAGTCTGGTCCTCTGTAGTTCAGTTGGTAGAGTCTGGTCCTCTGTAGTTCAGTTGGTAGAGTCTGGTCCTCTGTAGTTCAGTTGGTAGAGTCTGGTCCTCTGTAGTTCAGTTGGTAGAGTCTGGTCCTCTGTAGTTCAGTTGGTAGAGTCTGGTCCTCTGTAGTTCAGTTGGTAGAGTCTGGTCCTCTGTAGTTCAGTTGGTAGAGTCTGGTCCTCTGTAGTTCAGTTGGTAGAGTCTGGTCCTCTGTAGTTCAGTTGGTAGAGTCTGGTCCTCTGTAGTTCAGTTGGTAGAGTCTGGTCCTCTGTAGTTCAGTTGGTAGAGTCTGGTCCTCTGTAGTTCAGTTGGTAGAGTATGGTCCTCTGTAGTTCAGTTGGTAGAGTATGGTCCTCTGTAGTTCAGTTGGTAGAGTATGGTCCTCTGTACCTCAGTTGGTAGAGTATGGTGCTCTGTACCTCAGCTGGTAGAGTATGGTCCTCTGTAGTTCAGCTGGTAGAGTATGGTCCTCTGTAGTTCAGTTGGTAGAGTATGGTCCTCTGTAGTTCAGTTGGTAGAGTATGGTCCTCTGTAGTTCAGTTGGTAGAGTATGGTCCTCTGTAGTTCAGTTGGTAGAGTATGGTCCTCTGTAGTTCAGTTGGTAGAGTATGGTCCTCTGTACCTCAGTTGGTAGAGTATGGTCCTCTGTACCTCAGTTGGTAGAGTATGGTCCTCTGTATCTCAGTTGGTAGAGTATGGTCCTCTGTATCTCAGTTGGTAGAGTATGGTCCTCTGTAGTTCAGTTGGTAGAGTATGGTCCTCTGTATCTCAGTTGGTAGAGTATGGTCCTCTGTATCTCAGTTAATAGAGTATGGTCCTCTGTAGTTCAGTTGGTAGAGTATGGTCCTCTGTATCTCAGTTGGTAGAGTATGGTCCTCTGTATCTCAGTTGGTAGAGTATGGTCCTCTGTATCTCAGTTGGTAGAGTATGGTCCTCTGTATCTCAGTTGGCAGAGTATGGTCCTCTGTATCTCAGTTGGTAGAGTATGGTCCTCTGTATCTCAGTTGGTAGAGTATGGTCCTCTGTATCTCAGTTGGTAGAGTATGGTCCTCTGTAGTTCAGTTGGTAGAGTATGGTCCTCTGTAGTTCAGTTGGTAGAGTATGGTCCTCTGTAGTTCAGTTGGTAGAGTATGGTCCTCTGTAGTTCAGTTGGTAGAGTATGGTCCTCTGTAGTTCAGTTGGTAGAGTATGGTCCTCTGTAGTTCAGTTGGTAGAGTATGGTCCTCTGTAGTTCAGGTGGTAGAGTATGGTCCTCTGTAGTTCAGGTGGTAGAGTATGGTCCTCTGTAGTTCAGGTGGTAGAGTATGGTCCTCTGTAGTTCAGGTGGTAGAGTATGGTCCTCTGTAGTTCAGGTGGTAGAGTATGGTCCTCTGTAGTTCAGGTGGTAGAGTATGGTCCTCTGTAGTTCAGGTGGTAGAGTATGGTCCTCTGTATCTCAGGTGGTAGAGTATGGTCCTCTGTATCTCAGGTGGTAGAGTATGGTCCTCTGTATCTCAGGTGGTAGAGTATGGTCCTCTGTATCTCAGTTGGTAGAGTATAGTCCTCTGTAGTTCAGTTGGTAGAGTATGGTCCTCTGTAGTTCAGTTGGTAGAGTATGGTCCTCTGTATCTCAGTTGGTAGAGTATGGTCCTCTGTATCTCAGTTGGTAGAGTATGGTCCTCTGTATCTCAGTTGGTAGAGTATGGTCCTCTGTAGTTCAGTTGGTAGAGTATGGTCCTCTGTAGTTCAGTTGGTAGAGTATGGTCCTCTGTAGTTCAGTTGGTAGAGTATGGTCCTCTGTAGTTCAGTTGGTAGAGTATGGTCCTCTGTATCTCAGTTAGTAGAGTATGGTCCTCTGTAGTTCAGTTGGTAGAGTATGGTCCTCTGTACCTCAGTTGGTAGAGTATGGTCCTCTGTATCTCAGCTGGTAGAGTATGGTCCTCTGTAGTTCAGCTGGTAGAGTATGGTCCTCTGTAGTTCAGTTGGTAGAGTATGGTCCTCTGTAGTTCAGTTGGTAGAGTATGGTCCTCTGTAGTTCAGTTGGTAGAGTATGGTCCTCTGTAGTTCAGTTGGAAGAGTATGGTCCTCTGTAGTTCAGTTGGTAGAGTATGGTCCTCTGTATATCTGTTGGTAGAGTATGGTCCTCTGTAGTTCAGTTGGTAGAGCATGGTCCTCTGTAGTTCAGTTGGTAGAGCATGGTCCTCTGTAGTTCAGTTGGTAGAGTGTGGTCCTCTGTATCTCAGTTGGTAGAGCGTGGTCCTCTGTAGTTCAGTTGGTAGAGCGTGGTCCTCTGTAGTTCAGTTGGTAGAGTGTGGTCCTCTGTAGTTCAGGTGGTAGAGTATGGTCCTCTGTAGTTCAGGTGGTAGAGTATGGTCCTCTGTAGTTCAGGTGGTAGAGTATGGTCCTCTGTAGTTCAGTTGGTAGAGTATGGTCCTCTGTAGTTCAGGTGGTAGAGTATGGTCCTCTGTAGTTCAGGTGGTAGAGTATGGTCCTCTGTACCTCAGTTGGTAGAGTATGGTCCTCTGTATCTCAGCTGGTAGAGTATGGTCCTCTGTAGTTCAGCTGGTAGAGTATGGTCCTCTGTAGTTCAGTTGGTAGAGTATGGTCCTCTGTAGTTCAGTTGGTAGAGTATGGTCCTCTGTAGTTCAGTTGGTAGAGTATGGTCCTCTGTAGTTCAGTTGGAAGAGTATGGTCCTCTGTAGTTCAGTTGGAAGAGTATGGTCCTCTGTAGTTCAGTTGGTAGAGTATGGTCCTCTGTATATCTGTTGGTAGAGTATGGTCCTCTGTAGTTCAGTTGGTAGAGCATGGTCCTCTGTAGTTCAGTTGGTAGAGCATGGTCCTCTGTAGTTCAGTTGGTAGAGTATGGTCCTCTGTATCTCAGTTGGTAGAGCGTGGTCCTCTGTAGTTCAGTTGGTAGAGCGTGGTCCTCTGTAGTTCAGTTGGTAGAGCGTGGTCCTCTGTAGTTCAGTTGGTAGAGCGTGGTCCTCTGTAGTTCAGTTGGTAGAGCATGGTCCTCTGTAGTTCAGTTGGTAGAGCATGGTCCTCTGTAGTTCAGTTGGTAGAGTATGGTCCTCTGTAGTTCAGTTGGTAGAGTATGGTCCTCTGTAGTTCAGTTGGTAGAGTATGGTCCTCTGTAGTTCAGTTGGTAGAGTATGGTCCTCTGTATCT
>NW_026602212.1:15000-22659 GCF_029448725.1 Salvelinus fontinalis | reverse complement strand
ACTCAACTCAAAATTCCTCAAACATACATGTGTTTTATACCATTTTAAGGGTAATCTTGTTGTTAATCGCACCAAAGTGTCCGATTTCAAATAGGCTTTACAGCGACAGCGCCACAAACGATTATGTTAGGTCACTGCAAAATCACAGAAAAACACAGCCATTTTCCCAGCCAAAGACAGGAGTCACAAAAAGCAGAAATAGAGATAAAATGAATCACTAACCTTTGATGATCTTCATCAGATGACACTCATAGGACTTCATGTCACACAATACATATGTTTTGTTCGATAAAGTTCATATTTATATCCAAAAATCTGTTCACATTGGCGCCATGTTCAGAAATGCCTCCAAAATATCCGGAGAAATTGCAGAGAGCCACGTCAAATAACATAAATACTCATCATAAACTTTGATGAAAGATACATGTTTTACATAGAATTAAAGATACACTTGTTCTTAATGCAACCGCTGTCAGATTTCAAAAAGCTTTACGGCAAAAGCACAATATTCAATAATCTTCTGCTACTCAGAGCTCTACTGTCCCAACATCAGGTCCTAATGGTCTGGTACTCAGGACTCTATTGTCCCTCCATCAGGTCCTAATGGCCTGCTACTCAGAGCTCTACTGTCCCTCCATCAGGTCCTAATGGTCTGGTACTCAGGACTCTATTGTTCCTCCATCAGGTCATAATGGTCTGGTACTCAGGACTCTATTGTCCCTCCATCAGGTCATAATGGTATGGTACTCAGGTCTCTATTGTCCCTCCATCAGGTCCTAATGGCCTGGTACTCAGGACTCTATTGTCCCTCCATCAGGTCCTAATGGCCTGCTAGTTTATGCATATGCCTATATATGACCTGTCGCGCAGAGAGAGGCTGCTTGCTTCTCAAACAGTTGATGCGAGGTGTGAAATAATCAAATCCAAAGTTTATTGGACACATACACCGATTTGCAGATGTTTTCGCAGGTGCAGCGAAATGCTTGTTTCTAGCTCCAATAGTGCAGTAATACCTAGCTATAATAATAATAATATTAAAACATACTCATAATCCATAAAAAATCTAAATGAAGAAATACAAATAAGTAAGTGTTCTTCTAAGCCCAGATGTTTCTATATGTGGTCCCGTGTGAAGCAGAGTTTTGATAGCTGCCACTAAAAAGAGGAGGATCCCAGCTGCTCCTATATGTATTTCTCAGCTGTGCTATGTAACCGGAGAAGCCTACCCGGCATGATTGGAAAAACGAACTGCGGGAAGCGGTTCCCATTCGCTATTCGAGTGCATATCGACTGCCCCTGTTCCTGCCCATTTGATAATGGGCCATTCAAAATCAAAACTAATTTTACATATTAGTAAAGACGAGATTAAATTGAGAATAGTCTGATGGGTGAAAATATGATCAGTTGATGAGAGAACAGCTGTGCAGCCTGAGACAAGGAACAGAGCACAAGCTTGTTTTGATACTTTCTCAAATCATCAATAGTCTATAGTCACATCATGCAGCCCGTATATATGTTCTGATTTCTAACACATTCTAATGTTTGTATCAGTCACAACTAAAGTTCCCAAATAACTCTAAATCAATTTAATCTGTTTCAAATGGTCACTTTATGCTCAACATAGCCACTTCATATGTGCACTCGCTCCAGAATGGGAAAAATATCCTTTCTATTTTATTCAGCTAAATTAAATGATATTCTTATTATTATTTTAGATGATATGTTTTTATAGTAAGTGTATATTGCCTGCTCACTAAACTAGCCTACAGTCTATGGCATGGTGCGTAGCCAGATAACATACAGTAGGCCAACTCATATTCTGCTCTACTGAAATACATTTTCTTCATATCAGAATGTTGCTTTAAACCTGCCTTAAATAGATAATAGATTGATTGTGGTGGTGGTGTGTATTAAATTGATTTATTAGACCTTTTTAAATGTTGATGTTCCCAAGGCACTCATCAGCGGCTTGTGTGCTGGAGGCCTGGAGATACTAAATGTGTTTATGGTAATTAACGGTCAATTACCGTGAGACCGACAGTCATTTGCGTGACAATAACCGTCTGACAAAATGTCGTGACCGCTACAGCTCTAACTGTACTCCAATAATCTACATAGTTTACATACATACTAGTACCTATCTATGATTGGGGACATAGTGAGGATGCTAAGGGAATGTCAGTGTATTATGGACATTATTCTTAGCACTGTGACAACTGTAATGAGACACAATTATTCCCATTGATTTACATCTGAAAGCTAGTTGTCCGTCAACCTCTGAGAAATAGGCCTTGCTTTGTGGCGGTTGCCAAATCTGAGGCAACTTTGGACTGAAGTACACTGAAACTGTTGTTTTCACCTGAGAGAAGTAACCTAGGACTGGCCTATATCAAAATGGGCTATCTACCAAGTATGCAAGTGGCAGTACAAGTATAGCCCAGTCAATGTAGCCTACCTGGGCTGGGTTTCCCAAAAGCATCGTAGCACTAAGATCATATTTTGTCCATTTAGTTTCTTAGTGCTACGATGCTTTTGGGAAACCTAGCCCTGACCTCTTTTCAATGCTATCCACTGCTTGTAGTTTCTATGACAACTTTATCCTGTCAACTGTCCTTGTGACCTCTTTCAATGTTATGAAAATAATGCAAATGTGGTATTAAGCGTCATAATGTATCCTTGTCTTATAGCTTTCACTGTTGTACTACTGCTACTTTTTATGGTTCACCATGGTAATGTTGAGGCTGAATCAGGGTATAAAATGTACTTTTTATGGTTCACCATGGTAATGTTGAGGCTGAATCAGGGTATAAAATGTACTTTTTGTGGTTCACCATGGTAATGTTAAGGCTGAATCAGGGTATAAAATGTACTTTTTATGGTTCACCATGGTAATGTTGAGGCTGAATCAGGGTATGAAATGTACTTTTTATGGTTCACCATGGTAATGTTGAGGCTGAATCTGGGTACAAAATGTACTTTTTGTGGTTCACCATGGTAATGTTGAGGCTGAATCAGGTTATAAAATGTACTTTTTAT
Organism: Salvelinus fontinalis; assembly: GCF_029448725.1. Classification (NCBI taxonomy): domain Eukaryota; kingdom Metazoa; phylum Chordata; class Actinopteri; order Salmoniformes; family Salmonidae; genus Salvelinus; species Salvelinus fontinalis. The sequence goes on along the minus strand of NW_026602212.1, from coordinate 19,623 downwards.
GGTTCACCATGGTAATGTTTAAGCTGAATCAGGGTATAAAATGTACTTTTTATGGTTCACCATGGTAATGTTGAGGCTGAATCAGGGTATAAAATGTACTTTTTATGGTTCACCATGGTAATGTTAAGGCTGAATCAGGGTATAAAATGTACTTTTTATGGTTCACCATGGTAATGTTGAGGCTGAATCAGGGTATAAAATGTACTTTTTGTGGTTCACCATGGTAATGTTAAGGCTGAATCAGGGTATAAAATGTACTTTTTATGGTTCACCATGGTAATGTTGAGGCTGAATCAGGGTATGAAATGTACTTTTTATGGTTCACCATGGTAATGTTGAGGCTGAATCTGGGTACAAAATGTACTTTTTGTGGTTCACCATGGTAATGTTGAGGCTGAATCAGGTTATAAAATGTACTTTTTATGGTTCACCATGGTAATGTTTAAGCTGAATCAGGGTATAAAATGTACTTTTTATGGTTCACCATGGTAATGTTTAAGCTGAATCAGGGTATAAAATGTACTTTTTGGTCCACCAGCCACTCACATTTTTACCAGCCATAGTACACACCCCCCCCCCCCCCCCCCCCGCGCTAAAATGACACCAACAAAACACAAAAGAATCGATGAGCATGCTTTGTAATGTTTTTAAAACAGTAAATGTAACACTAGTGAGAAGTTGTTATATTAACCAAAATATCACATTTCACCTGTCCTTTTAAGGGCAAGAATAAGCTACATAGTGTAGTTCTTTGACTTTGTACCATGCTCATTTACCAGCGATGAAACAAAACTGCAGAAATACTTTGAAACAGCTACTGCAGCATTCATTTTACTATAAATGTGAATATACTTTACTATTTTTATTCACAAATGTGAGTGAATCTTGTGAATGTGAAATGAATCTTACCCACCAGCGCCAAAATCTACCCGCATTTGGTAGGTGGCGGGTGTTAATTTTATGCCCTGGGCTGAATGGTAAATTAAGAAATACCCTGTTAATTGCGATTACAGGCACTCGGTGAGATCTGAGCCTATTTCTGTAGTGAAAGTGTGTTTCTCCCTGGGGGTTGTTTTTGGTGCTCTGTGAGGAGCTTTGATGGCACGTCTAAGATTATGGGCATGTGTTGTTTCTGTAACATTAAAAAAAATAGAAGTTCTAAAAATGGACGGGAAAAATAAACGCGGGTGCAAAGGGCGCTTCATCTGCGCTGAGGAATTTCAGAGGTCTGGGGGCCTCGAGTCGACTCATTCTCTTCCAAGAACACTTCTCCTTCCTCTTTCACCTCTGGCACGAGGCCCGAAGTACCCACAAACTGCCGGGGCCAAGGCCAACAGTACACAGATGGTTATATGCTGCTCTACATTTCAATACGACGGACAGAACCGAACCACAGACATTACTGTATAGCAGGGGTTGGCAACATGCGGCCCACGGGACAAAACCAGCCCGTAAAAGATTTTTGGTGGTCCCCTCAAAGTAAAAAAAATAATTACAAAAATAAATAAAGACTGTAAAATCATCAGGAATTCAGCAAAGATGTGTTTAATTTAGTAAATCTGTTCCCAAGTATTCCCACAAATAGAAAAATACAGATATGATTGCGTCTGTAATAAAGGTATGAAATTATTGTTATTTTCAAATACAAACTCTTTTTGGGATTAGTTGTGGTCAATTAGCAGTGTACAAATTATTGTAATTATTTTTCGACAGCAATAGTCCCGTGGCTGAATCTAGTTGCTGTATATAGCTTAGCCTAACAGCTACCCCGTATCCCGGTCCATGCTGAGAGTGTGATCTAGATCAGGGTTTCCCAACCTCTCAACCAAAACGTGCACCATGGGGCGGACCCGGGACCCAGTTTGTGGAAACCCTGGTCTAGGCTAACTCCTGAGCCACCATGACTGATGGGTTTTCCATGGAGTAGCCATTTTGGCTCTGACATGGGATAAAAGGTGATGGGTGTGTTTGTTTAAGAATGGGTTATATACAGAGTTGTGTGTGGACATAAGCCTGCTATAGGTGCAGATGAGAGTATGGGCTTCTTTCTAACTCAGGCTGTTAAAAGCACAGTTGTAGTTAAGTGCTGTATTTTTAAACTGGTAAATGCCCGGTGGTGCTCCCAGAACTCCAAAGGGCATGAACCCTCTTGAGTTTGCCCACGCATCGCCGTCCTTCTGAGCCTGGATCAGTGAGCCGCACTGAGAGCTGAATATCTCTGTCTTTATCGCTTTCAATCACTGATCTCAGACCAGTCTCTCACTCACAGTCCCCTTGGGCTCTGGTCAAATGTAGTGCACTATAAAGGCAGTGCACTATACAGGGAATAGGGTGCCATTTGGGACTCTGAGGATTTATGACAAACAGCTGACTAGTCAGTCAGTGACATGGTGCCTTTTGTAACGTGGGATGTATCGTGATAGATGCACTCTGACAATTATTTCACTCTTTTCCCCCAAAAGAAAAGGGGGCTAAATGTGCACTTAACTTATTGGTGTCCCGTATAAAGTCCTGCGAAGGGGGTTTGAATTTACGACCGCTGGTTCAGGCACAACCAGCTGGTTATATTTAGAGAGTCTGTGTTTTTTTCACTCACACACACACACACAAGCGCTCAGTCTTTTTCCAACAGGACAAACTGAGTGTGAGGGCGAGACTGAAGAGAAGAGGAAGATGGAGAGAAAGTCCCAGTGAATGGAATTACCTTCCTCTCCGGGAGGGGGGGCTGACTGCTAGTCGTTTACAGTGACGTGAGCCTGCTGGTGGACAGGGCTAGCTGCTAGGGTCTCTCCCACCATATTGTCCGGCGCCGCACGCTAATACGGCAGAAGCCCTGACTGCAGGGCAGGCTCATTAGCATAGCCCGCGGACATGGCAACCCCCGCCAGGGCTCAGCATGGACACTTAATTACCGCCACGGCTCCTTCTCCTTTCTACACTCCGCCTCCTCACTACACGCACCCCTCTTCCCTCGTATTACACCTCTCCACTCTTCCCCCCTCGTACAGTATACAACCCCTAACCCAGGCCAACAGCAGCCAGACACTCCTAGTCACAGGAGAGCATGCTGGGATAACCCAGATGTGGCTCAAGCTGTGCTGGCTGTGTGGTGTGTTCCGTAGCTGTGCTGGCTGTGTGGTGTGTTCCGTAGCTGTGCTGGCTGTGTGGTGTGTTCCGTAGCTGTGCTGTAGCTGTGTGGTGTGTTCCGTAGCTGTGCTGTAGCTGTGTGGTGTGTTCCGTAGCTGTGCTGGCTGTGTGGTGTGTTCCGTAGCTGTGCTGGCTGTATGGTGTGTTCCCTAGCTGTGCTGGCTGTGTGGTGTGTTCCGTAGCTGTGCTGGCTGTGTGGTGTGTTCCGTAGCTGTGCTGGCTGTATGGTGTGTTCCCTAGCTGTGCTGGCTGTGTGGTGTGTTCCCTAGCTGTGCTGGCTGTGTGGTGTGTTCCGTAGCTGTGCTGGCTGTGTGGTGTGTTCCGTAGCTGTGCTGTAGCTGTGTGGTGTGTTCCGTAGCTGTGCTGGCTGTGTGGTGTGTTCCGTAGCTGTGCTGTAGCTGTGTGGTGTGTTCCGTAGCTGTGCTGTAGCTGTGTGGTGTGTTCCGTAGCTGTGCTGTAGCTGTGTGGTGTGTTCTGTAGCTGTGCTGGCTATGTGGTGTGTTCCGTAGCTGTGCTGTAGCTGTGTGGTGTGTTCCGTAGCTGTGCTGGATTTAAATAGCCAGTCTGAGTGGTAGACTTGACCGTGGTCTTGAACCCACCTCTTCATCTTTTACTTATGTCTCTCTCTGCCACTCTCTCTGTCTCTGTCTCTCTCTCTCTGTCTCTCTCTCTCTGCCTCTCTCTCTCTGCCTCTCTCTCTCTGCCTCTCTCTCTCTGCCTCTCTCTCTCTGCCTCTCTCTCTGCCTCTCTCTCTGCCTCTCTCTGCCTCTCTCTCTCTCTCTCTCTCTCTCTCTCTCTGCCTCTCTCTGCCTCTCTCTGCCTCTCTCTCTGAGTGTCTGTCTCTCTCTGCCTTTCTCTCTCTCTCTCTCTCTCTCTCTCTCTGAGTGTCTGTCTCTCTGCCTCTCTCTCTGCCTCTCTCTCTGCCTCTCTCTATCTCTCTGCCTCTGTCTCTCTCTCTCTGCCTCTCTCTCTCTCTCTCTCTCTCTGAGTCTCTCTCTCCAGGCCTCTCAAAGATTCTTGGCATCATAGTGTCAGTATTGATGCTTCTACTCCAGACTTAATCGGCTAATGGCCTTCCTTCCACCCTAGCCCGGGCCTGGAGGTCAGTGGGGCCATCTTGTATGCCTGGCTAAGTCACAGAATAGTTGCAGTGTGTCTGTTGGTAGCTAGGTGAAACCTCATGCAAGTCATGTGGTCTGGTGACCTACGGAACAAACCCCCCCTTACCCCTCCTCCCCCAGCGTCCCCCTCCGGCACATGGATCATTGTGTCTGATGAGGCTGGCTGAAATCTGGTTGACTCCACTGTCTGTCTGGCTGCAGTGACTGCATGGGCCCAGCACAGTAACACTGCTCCCCAGACAGTCCGGAACAACCACGTCAGCCAAAATATAACCCGCCATCGTGTTCAAACACGGAGACAGTTGACATGGGGTTGTCTCGTCTTGTATACAATAAGATGAGGAATAAGCTGTGA
>NW_026602212.1:0-7500 GCF_029448725.1 Salvelinus fontinalis | reverse complement strand
GGTGCAGCTGTAGAACATTTAGAGGATCTGAGGGCCCATGTCAAATCTTTTCAGCCTCTTGAGGGGAATCAGGCGTTGTCGTGCCCTCTTCACGACTGTGTTTTTGCATGTGGACCATGACAACTCCAAAGGAACATGAAGCCGTCTACCTGCTCCACTAAAGCCCTGTGGATGGGGGCGTTTCCTGTTTCCCTCTCCCTGGCTCACTGTAGAGACTGCCCCCCCCTCCCCCACCACCACTGTACTGTGGACTGTGTCCCCCCCACCACCACTGTACTGTAGAGACTGCCCCCCCCCTCCCCCACCACCACTGTACTGTAGACTGCCCCCCTCCCCCACCACCACTGTACTGTAGAGACTGCCCCCCCACCACCACTGTACTGTAGACTGCCCCCCACCACCACTGTACTGTAGAGACTGTGCCCCCCTACCACCACTGTACTGTAGACTGCCCCCCTCCCCCACCACCACTGTACTGTAGAGACTGTGCCCCCCCCACCACCACTGTACTGTAGACTGCCCCCCTCCCCCACCACCACTGTACTGTAGAGACTGTGCCCCCCCACCACCACTGTACTGTAGACTGCCCCCCACCACCACTGTACTGTAGAGACTGTGCCCCCCTACCACCACTGTACTGTACAGTGGTTTAAAGTACTTTTAAAGTAGTTTTTTAGGTATCTGTACTTTACTATTTATATTTTTGATGAATTTTGCTTCACTACATTCCTAAAGAAAATGTTGTTTTCACTCTCCATACATTTTCCTTGACACCCAAAAGTACTCGTTACATTTTGAATGCTTAGCACAACAGGAAATTGCTCCAATTCGCACACTTATCAACAGAACATTCCTGATCATCCCTACTGCCTCTGATCTGGCAGACTCACTAAACACACATGCTTCGTTTTGTAAATTATGTCAAATGTTGGAGTGTGCCTCTGGCTCTCCGTAAATAAAATTAAAAAACAAGAAAATGGTGCCGCCTGGTTTGCTTAAGATAAGGAATTTTAAGTGATTTATATTTTTACTTTGGATATTTAAATATATTTTAGTAATGTTTACTTTTGATACTTTATATTTTAAAGCAAATACTTTTAGAATTTTACTGGGTGACTTTTACTAGAGTCATTTTCTGTTAAGTTAACTTTTACTCAGGTATGAAAATTGGGTACGCCCCCCCATTACCACTGTACTGGAAACTGCCCCCCCCCCTACCACCTGTAAAGACTGTAGAGACTGTCCCCCTCACTACTGCTGTACTGTAGACTGTGTCCCCCCAACCACCACCACCACTGTACTGTAGAGACTGTATCACCACCACCACTGTACTGGAGAGACTGTATCACCACCACCACTGTACTGTAGAGACTGTATCACCACCACCACTGTACTGTAGAGACTGTATCACCACCACCACCACCACCACTGTACTGGAGAGACTGTATCACCACCACCACCACCACCACTGTACTGTAGAGACTGTATCACCACCACCACTGTACTGGAGAGACTGTATCACCACCACCACCACCACCACTGTACTGTAGAGACTGTATCACCACCACCACTGTACTGTAGAGACTGTATCACCACCACCACTGTACTGGAGAGACTGTATCACCACCACCACTGTACTGTAGAGACTGTATCACCACTGTACTGTAGAGACTGTATCACCACCACCACTGTACTGTAGAGACTGTATCACCACCACCACTGTACTGGAGAGACTGTATCACCACCACCACTGTACTGTAGAGACTGTATCACCACCACCACTGTACTGTAGAGACTGTATCACCACTGTACTGTAGAGACTGTATCACCACCACCACTGTAATGTAGAGACTGTATCACCACCACCACCACCACTGTAATGTAGAGACTGTATCACCACCACCACCACCACTGTACTGTAGAGACTGTATCACCACCACCACCACCACTGTACTGGAGAGACTGTATCACCACCACCACTGTACTGTAGAGACTGTATCACCACCACCACCACCACTGTACTGTAGAGACTGTATCACCACCACCACTGTACTGTAGAGACTGTATCACCACCACCACTGTACTGTAGAGACTGTATCACCACCACCACTGTACTGTAGAGACTGTATCACCACCACCACTGTACTGGAGAGACTGTATCACCACCACCACTGTACTGTAGAGACTGTATCACCACCACCACTGTACTGTAGAGACTGTATCACCACCCCCACTGTACTGTAGAGACTGTATCACCACCACCACTGTACTGTAGAGACTGTATCACCACCACCACTGTACTGTAGAGACTGTATCACCACCACCACTGTACTGTAGAGACTGTATCACCACCACCACTGTACTGTAGAGACTGTATCACCACCACTGTACTGTAGAGACTGTATCACCACCACCACCACCACCACCACTGTACTGTAGAGACTGTATAACCACCACCACCACCACCACTGTACTGTAGAGACTGTATCACCCCTCCACCACCACCACCACTGTACTGTAGAGACTGTATCACCACCACCACCACCACTGTACTGTAGAGACTGTATCACCACCACCACTGTACTGTAGAGACTGTATCACCCCTCCACCACCACCACTGTACTGGAGAGACTGTATCACCACCACTGTAATGTAGAGACTGTCACCACCACCACTGTAATGTAGAGACTGTAGAACCACCACCACTGTACTGTAGAGACTGTATCACCACCACCACTGTACTGTAGAGACTGTATCACCACCACCACCACCACTGTACTGTAGAGATTGTATCACCACCACCACTGTACTGTAGAGACTGTATCACCACCACCACCACCACTGTACTGTAGAGACTGTATCACCACCACTGTACTGTAGAGATTGTATCACCACCACCACTGTACTGTAGAGACTGTATCACCACCACCACTGTACTGTAGAGACTGTATCACCACCACCACCACCACCACTGTACTGTAGAGACTGTATCACCACCACCACTGTACTGTAGAGACTGTATCACCACCACCACTGTACTGTAGAGACTGTATCACCACCACCACTGTACTGTAGAGACTGTATCACCACCACCACTGTACTGTAGAGACTGTATCACCACCACCACTGTACTGTAGAGACTGTATCACCACCACCACTGTACTGTAGAGACTGTATCACCACCACCACTGTACTGTAGAGACTGTATCACCACCACCACTGTACTGTAGAGACTGTATCACCACCACCACCACTGTAGAGACTGTATCACCACCACTGTACTGTAGAGACTGTATCACCACCACCACTGTACTGTAGAGACTGTATCACCACCACTGTACTGTAGAGACTGTATCACCACCACCACTGTACTGTAGAGACTATCACCACCACCACTGTACTGTAGAGACTGTATCACCACCACCACCACCACTGTACTGTAGAGACTGTATCACCACCACCACTGTACTGTAGAGACTGTATCACCACCACCACTGTACTGTAGAGACTGTATCACCACCACCACTGTACTGTAGAGACTGTATCACCACCACCACTGTACTGTAGAGACTGTCTCACCACCACCACTGTACTGTAGAGACTGTATCACCACCACCACTGTACTGTAGAGACTGTATCACCACCACCACTGTACTGTAGAGACTGTATCACCACCACCACTGTACTGTAGAGACTATCACCACCACCACTGTACTGTAGAGACTGTATCACCACCACCACCACCACCACTGTACTGTAGAGACTGTATCACCACCACCACTGTACTGTAGAGACTGTATCACCACCACCACCACTGTACTGTAGAGACTGTATCACCACCACCACCACTGTAGAGACTGTATCACCACCACTGTACTGTAGAGACTGTATCACCACCACCACTGTACTGTAGAGACTGTATCACCACCACTGTACTGTAGAGACTGTATCACCACCACCACTGTACTGTAGAGACTGTATCACCACCACCACCACCACTGTACTGTAGAGACTGTATCACCACCACCACTGTACTGTAGAGACTGTATCACCACCACCACTGTACTGTAGAGACTGTATCACCACCACCACTGTACTGTAGAGACTGTATCACCACCACCACTGTACTGTAGAGACTGTCTCACCACCACCACTGTACTGTAGAGACTGTATCACCACCACCACTGTACTGTAGAGACTGTATCACCACCACCACTGTACTGTAGAGACTGTATCACCACCACCACTGTACTGTAGAGACTATCACCACCACCACTGTACTGTAGAGACTGTATCACCACCACCACCACCACCACTGTACTGTAGAGACTGTATCACCACCACCACTGTACTGTAGAGACTGTATCACCACCACCACCACTGTACTGTAGAGACTGTATCACCACCACCACCACTGTACTGTAGAGACTGTATCACCACCACCACCACTGTACTGTAGAGACTGTATCACCACCACCACCACTGTACTGTAGAGACTGTATCATCACCACCACCACTGTACTGTAGAGACTGTATCATCACCACCACTGTACTGTAGAGACTGTATCACCACCACCACTGTACTGTAGAGACTGTATCACCACCACCACTGTACTGTAGAGACTGTATCACCACCACCACTGTACTGTAGAGACTGTATCACCACCACCACTGTACTGTAGAGACTGTATCACCACCACCACTGTACTGTAGAGACTGTATCACCACCACCACTGTACTGTAGAGACTGTATCACCACCACCACTGTACTGTAGAGACTGTATCACCACCACCACTGTACTGTAGAGACTGTATCACCACCACCACCACTGTACTGTAGAGACTGTATCACCACCACCACCACTGTACTGTAGAGACTGTATCACCACCACCACCACTGTAGTGTAGAGACTGTATCACCACCACCACTGTACTGTAGAGACTGTCTCACCACCACCACTGTACTGTAGAGACTGTCTCACCACCACCACTGTACTGTAGAGACTGTATCACCACCACCACTGTACTGTAGAGATTGTATCACCACCACCACTGTACTGTAGAGACTGTATCACCACCACCACCACTGTACTGTAGAGACTGTATCACCACCACCACCACTGTACTGTAGAGACTGTATCACCACCACCACCACCACCACTGTACTGTAGAGACTGTATCACCACCACCACCACCACCACTGTACTGTAGAGACTGTATCATCACCACCACTGTACTGTAGAGACTGTATCACCACCACCACCACCACCACTGTACTGTAGAGACTGTATCATCACCACCACTGTACTGTAGAGACTGTATCATCACCACCACTGTACTGTAGAGACTGTATCACCACCACCACTGTACTGTAGAGACTGTATCACCACCACCACTGTACTGTGGAGACTGTATCACCACCACCACCACTGTACTGTAGAGACTGTATCACCACCACCACCACTGTACTGTAGAGACTGTATCACCACCACCACCACCACCACTGTACTGTAGAGACTGTATCATCACCACCACTGTACTGTAGAGACTGTATCACCACCACCACCACCACCACTGTACTGTAGAGACTGTATCACCACCACCACTGTACTGTAGAGACTGTATCATCACCACCACTGTACTGTAGAGACTGTATCACCACCACCACCACCACCACTGTACTGTAGAGACTGTATCACCACCACCACCACCACCACTGTACTGTAGAGACTGTATCACCACCACCACTGTACTGGAGAGACTGTATCACCACCACCACCACCACCACTGTACTGTAGAGACTGTATCACCACCACCACTGTACTGTAGAGACTGTATCACCCCTCCACCACCACCACCACTGTACTGTAGAGACTGTATCACCACCACTGTAATGTAGAGACTGTATCACCACCACCACCACTGTACTGTAGAGACTGTATCACCACCACCACCACCACCACTGTACTGTAGAGACTGTATCATCACCACCACTGTACTGTAGAGACTGTATCACCACCACCACCACCACCACTGTACTGTAGAGACTGTATCACCACCACCACTGTACTGTAGAGACTGTATCATCACCACCACTGTACTGTAGAGACTGTATCACCACCACCACCACCACCACTGTACTGTAGAGACTGTATCACCACCACCACCACCACCACTGTACTGTAGAGACTGTATCACCACCACCACTGTACTGGAGAGACTGTATCACCACCACCACCACCACCACTGTACTGTAGAGACTGTATCACCACCACCACTGTACTGTAGAGACTGTCTCACCATCACCACCACTGTACTGTAGAGACTGTCTCACCATCACCACCACTGTACTGTAGAGACTGTCTCACCATCACCACCACTGTACTGTAGAGACTGTATCACCACCACCACCACTGTACTGTAGAGACTGTATCACCACCACCACCACTGTACTGTAGAGACTGTATCACCACCACCACTGTACTGTAGAGACTGTATCACCACCACCACTGTACTGTAGAGACTGTATCACCACCACCACTGTACTGTGGAGACTGTATCACCACCACCACTGTACTGTAGAGACTGTATCACCACCACCACTGTACTGTAGAGACTGTATCACCACCACCACCACTGTACTGTAGAGACTGTATCACCACCACCACCACCACTGTACTGTAGAGACTGTATCACCACCACCACTGTACTGTAGAGACTGTATCACCACCACCACTGTACTGTGGAGACTGTATCACCACCACCACTGTACTGTAGAGACTGTATCACCACCACCACTGTACTGTAGAGACTGTATCACCACCACCACTGTACTGTAGAGACTGTATCACCACCCCCACTGTACTGTAGAGACTGTATCACCACCACCACCACTGTACTGTAGAGACTGTATCACCACCACCACCACCACTGTACTGTAGAGACTGTATCACCACCACCACTGTACTGTGGAGACTGTATCACCACCACCACTGTACTGTGGAGACTGTATCACCACCACCACTGTACTGTAGAGACTGTATCACCACCACCACTGTACTGTAGAGACTGTATCACCACCACCACTGTACTGTAGAGACTGTATCACCACCACCACCACCACCACTGTACTGTAGAGACTGTATCACCACCACCACCACCACCACTGTACTGTAGAGACTGTATCACCACCACCACTGTACTGTAGAGACTGTATCTCCACCACCACTGTACTGTAGAGACTGTATCACCACCGCCACTGTACTGTAGAAACTGGGCTGTGAGAGGGGAAAGAGGGGTTTAGGTTGTTTTTAATCATATCCTCGGCTGTACAGTAATGTGTAGTAGTGGACTAGGACAGTGTGTGTGTACAGTATTGTGTGTGTGTGTGCGTGTGTGCACGCTGAGCCCCAGACAAAGCCCCCCCTCCCCTCGGAGCCTGGGCCAGAGATATGACCTTGTGAAATGTCAGCCCGCCCACGGGGTGGCCCTGCCTGTTTC
>NW_026602211.1:0-22666 GCF_029448725.1 Salvelinus fontinalis | reverse complement strand
TTTTGAGAGAATCGTTTGTAGATTTGTAAACAAAAGGAGCAAAACTAATTTAAAAGCAGAACAAATCATTTGAAAACGAATTTAAAAATAGTCTTTCATTTTAACTCTTCAAACAACCAACCCTATTGAATCCATTTCGCGCTTGCCTGCAGTTATTACCTTTGGTTAGATGACTTGGATTTCACGGACAGTTTTTTTCCGATTGCGAGTTTTGGTGGTTTTATTTTGTACTACTCAGTTGTGTAAATTTATGATTTCATGTCTATAGACTGTTTAGTGAGGAGTTAAACCGGAAATTGCTTCTGCTACATCTTTCATGTACCATCCCTGAGATGACTAATACAAGAAATGATTGACAGTCATTTTCAGCGATCTATAAAACCGGTCTAGTTTACTGATCATATTGGAGCTCCCTGCTATGTGTTGCTCTTGTCTTCTTGTCAATATGGGGGCGCTGTTTCACCATTAGAAAAAATAGTGCCCAAATTAAACTGCCTCGTACTCAATTATTGCTCGTACAATATGCATATTATTATTACTATTGGATAGAAAACACTCTCTAGTTTCTAAAACTGTTAGAATTATGTCTGTGAGTGAAACAGAACTGGACTTAGAGCAATTTTCCTTTGAGGATTTGAAAATGCTGAAATCTGCTCGCTGTTCCCAGAACAGTTTATTAATTTGCCTGTCCTCTATTGGTTGAGATGCACTGCATACGCCATCCCCTGGGTGTCAGCGAATAGAGGGACTTGAAATGGAGTCTCTAGGCAGATCTGAAAGTTTATAAATTGCTTGGAAACGAGGTGTCCCCTCTTTTGACTCTTCGCTCTGACGCAGGGAGTATCTTGGTATGTCGTGCTAGAAGCTCCTGTTTTAGCTCTTAGTTATATCCGGCTCTGTTTTTATTCGATATAGGTGTTAAAGACATCATAATGTTGTTAATTTAAACCGATTTATAGCCGTTTATATCAGTGTATTGCAATTTTCCTGGATTTCTTTGTCATACGCTTTCACGAGTTGGACACTTCTCCAGTGGGTGGCTACCGTTAGCGGCTATTTCGACAGGACAAGAGGACATCTTTCAACCAAAAGACGATTGTTCTGGAGAAAAGACACCTTGCCCAAGATTCTGATGGAAGCTCGGGAAATAGTAAGCAGTCTTTATGCTGTTAATTCGTACTTATGTTGACAAATGTCAAATAATAATTCCGCCATGAATTATGGTGCGGTCTCGCTTTAGCGCACGCTGTATGCTTGAAGTAACGTTAATTTTAAAAATGTAACCCAGCGATTGCATTAAGAACTAATTTGTCTTTCAATTGCTGTCCAACCTGTATTTTTTTTGTCAAGTTTATGAATAGTTTTCGATTAGAATAGGTGCCTCTCCAAGATGGCGCCGGACAGATTGCTTGAGGTTTTGGACACTATTCTCATTGTATAAGCATGATTTGTGCCGCTAAATATGCACATTTTCGAACAAACTCTATATGCATTGTGTAATATGATGTTATAGGACTGTCATCTGAAGAATTCTGAGAAGGTTAGTGAAAAAAATTATATATTTTGGTGGTTTATACGTTATCGCTATTTTTGCCTTGAATCAATGCTGTTGTGATATTTGCTATTGTGGTAAGCTAATATAACGCTATATTGTGTTTTCGCTGTAAAACACTTAGAAAATCTGAAATATTGTCTGGATTCACAAGATCTGTGTCTTTCATCTGCTGTACGCTGTGTATTTTTAAGAAATGTTTTATGATGAGTAATTAGCTAATACACGATTGTCTCTGTAGTTATTCTAGTCGCTTGGTAAACTCTGATTTATACCTGAAATATGCACATTTTTCTAACAAAACATATGCTATACAATAAATATGTTCTCAGACTGTCATCTGATGAGGTTGTTTATTGGTTAGTGGCTATTTATATCTTTATTTGGTCGAATTTGTGATAGCTACTGATGGAGTAAAAAAATGGTGGAGTAAAGAAGTGGTGTCTTTTGCTAACGTGGTTAGCTAATAGATTTACATATTGTGTCTTCCCTGTAAAACATTTTAAAAATCAGAAATGATGGCTTGATTCGCAAGATGTGTATCTTTCATTTGGTGTCTTGGACTTGTGATTTCATGAACATTTTATTATATGATATCCCTGTGGCTTTAGGCTAGGCTATGCTAGTCAGCGTTTTTGATGGGGGTGCTCCCGGATCCGGGTTTGTGAGGCATTAGAGGTTAAAAACCTGTAGAATGAGAGTAGTTACTCAATATTTTTCTGTTTCTCAAGGCTCAAACTCGTATGGGTCCATTCGGCAAAACCACTCCCACCATCACCGACAAAAGTTGCAGCCATTGTGTCCTTTCCAAGTAGCCTATAATTTTGTATTTAATTACTTGTAAACTTCATACTTTTTATTAGTTCCAATAGGCCTCCAGTGTTGTTTGCTTGAAAAGTCACTGAGGCTGTATTTAACGTTAAACAATAGTTATTTCAGATGCAGCAGTTTGAGATACTTAGCTAACTAGCATTGATAGCTAAGCACCAAAGATACAGGCTGAGAGTCTAGGATTCCTGTACATTTTTCCTGTAAATGTCGTTCTTCAAACAGGCTTAATGTTACATCAGAATTTCTGAACCAAGAGGAGCAACATCACAAGACTTTCTTGAATGCTTCTGAATCAAACCAAGAAGACCAAGGCGGAGTTTGAGAAGTGGAAAATTCTTGCATTGGTTGTTAATTTTGTCAATCTAAAGGCATAACCCGAATTCGAGCCAATAATAGGTAGTTGAACATGTTACTCCACAACCTTGTGAAAATGACATGTCAAAAACAAAAACAACTTTATCGAAGGAGCCTTTTGATTTGACAGCCTGCGATTTGAACAGATGATTTCTGCATGTGTGATTTCCACCGTGAAGCATGGAGGAGGAGGTGTGATGGTGTGGGTGTGCTTTGCTTTATTTAGAGTTCAAGGCACACTTAACCAGCATGGCTACCACCGCATTCTGCAGCGATACACCAGCGATACGCCAGCCCATCTGGTTTGTGTTTAGTGGGAGTGTCATTTGTTTTTCAACAGGACAATGACCTAACCCACCTCCAGGCTGTGTAAGGGCTATTTGACCAAGATGAGTGATGGAGTGATGCACCAGATGACCTGGCCTCCACAATCACCTGATCTCAACCCAATTGAGATGGTTTGAGATTAATTGGACCGAGTGAAGGAAAAGCAGCCAACAATTGCTCACCATATGTGGGGACTCTTTCAAGACTGTTGGAAAAGCATTCCAGGTGAAGCTGGCTGAAAGAATGCCAAGAGTGTGCAAAGCTGTTATCAAGGCAAAGGGTGGCTACTTTGAAGAATCTCAAATATAAAATATATTTTGATTTGTTTAACACTTTTTTGGTTACTACATGAATCCATATGTGTTTCATAGTTTTGATGTCTTCACTATTTTACAATGTAGAACATAGTAAAAATAAAGAAAAACCCTTGAATGAGTGGGTGCATCCAAACTTCTGACTGGTACTGTATAGTTTACACCAAAGGGTAAAATCTATATATTTTGAGCAAAATAGTGCATCTCAGCGTCTGTGGTCTATGATTTATGCTTAATGATGTGGACTGCAAATTACACCATAATGGGGGTAGGCCTGGGCTCACAGAAATAAGAATGAATAGAATGGGCTTGGAACTCTAACCCTGGAAATTGACTGGTAAACTCATGGGTACACTGCCAACGGCTGCCTAGTATTGTGACGCAATAATTTCAATTGTATTTTGGAATTTGTCCTCATTCTTATTTCTAAGCCAGTTTAATATTCAGTAGCATTCAAGCTTTGGCAACCTCAGATGAAGTACGATGTTTTACCGGCTCATTTTGGAGACCAACGTAGGCTAGACCTGTAGCATGGACAGCGACGAGGCCCGAAAAGTAAGTAAATTTCTATCGCTATAGGCCTAGCCTTGAAATGATTGACTGTAGACAGTTTTTGTATTGATTACACTGAAAAATGTATGGAAAAGGGTGCATGTCTGAGGTTATGTGTAAATCCCCTGTCGCCAGCATCGAGTCTATAGTTCAAATGGATCGATTTGGCTTAGATCATTGTGTCTTAGGAATTGCCATTTTATCAGACCCGTATGGCCGAAGTCGCTCACGCACACCCGGCGTCAGGAAAGATTTATTAAGGGGGCAGTCGAAATCGATGAGGGGGCACATTTTTGGGGGGTTCTTGCATTGGAATTATATTGAATTCTGCTTATATCACAAACATAAAGTTCAAATTCTGGGACACAGCGATCATTGAGTGCATTTGAAGTGACCACTCAGCGATCATTGAGTGCATTTGAAGTGACAGGTAGTATTGGTGCAAAATCTGTAGTATTTCCGCTGCGTATCAGCACAATGGACAGTGCCCTACACACTAAAGCAAGGCTGTTTGGTAATGAATATAGGCTACAAGATAGATAGGGTAATTCACTTATTACAAACAGCCTATGTGAATGCAGCTGTACACACAGATGTTTTACCAAAATAATACAAACTAAATGCTTAAAGTAGCCTAGTAGCCTAGTTATTCATGCATGCAAACAAAAATAGGCTACTGAATAGCAGTTTGGCTTAGAATAGCCTACTGACACAACTGTGAATGCAACGAATGAACGTGAACAGAACAAAACAGTGGTACCAAGTAGTATGACTAAACAAAATGTCAGATTGATAAAGATATGACACAATCTACAGTATATTTAGGCTAGTTACATAAACAATAAACAAATGCAGCAAACAAAAGGCAAATAACCAAAACATAGTCTACAGCCTGCTACAGTGAGATGCAGCCATGCACAGCTGTCTTGCCCAAAAAATAGGCCTTTACAGGCCCGCTTCAAACATGGAAAGTCATGCTGCTCATGGGTTCAGTAACACGTTATGATATGGCACAATACACTTCTGTGGATCGAATTAGACCCACATAATCAATTAAGCAATGCCAGCCTACTGTTAGGGTTGCGAAAGTTCAACTGAGATAGGAACAATAGTACACCTGAACTTGGTTAAAATAATTGTTTAATTCAAAAGTTAATAAATGGCAAATACAATTTCCGTATATACGGGTTCAATGTTTCATCACGCAGGATAAGACAGAGAACTGATTTGTTTCTGACAAAAATATTATATTATACTCGTGACAGAGGTTAGTTCCAACTTCCGAGCCGGCCTGTCAGAGTAGAGACTGGGCGTGGTTTAGACTCACCCAGCCTATCGTTGATGTTGGCGCCTTAAGCCAGTCCTGGCCCCTTAGCGCATGTGATGTCCCGACGCTGTTGCTGTGTAGATTACGCTCCTTCACCCCAAAGACTGAGGTCAGAGAGTTTTATAACACTGTCTGAGATATCTGCACCTGTATACATTGTCCACTGTTCTCGCTCAAGGCTAACTACAGCGTCCCAGCTTCTTATCTGAGCTAACTGTTACTTCCAGCACACACACACAGACATCCAGACGCCCAGGCCAACAGGTTGTCAATATCAAATCACGTTTGTTATAGTATTCAATCACATATAATACAGTTGCTAATCACGTTTGTTATAGTATTGGGTTATAGTGCATAACTCAGAACCTCACATATGTTTTTCGTGTGTATAGTTTATCTGTTATTGTCTGGTCAGCAGTCTCCTGATTCACCCCCCTCCTGTGTCTCTCTAAGATTAGCACAGTCTCGGCCACATAGTACAGCGCCCACACTACTGATACATTGTTGAATACACACGCATATTTCATACAGTACAGCGCTCTCTCTAACACACACACATTTCAGGCTGATATTCATGGTTAGACAGAGCACTGGTAAGAGTAGAGACTAATGGAAAATGCAGGTTCACAAGAGTCAGCAATTCAAACTTTAATGCATAAGAAGCCCTACTAGCTTATAGTTAGTTAAGCATGTCAAAAAACCTTATAAAAACCCCACACTACCATAAATACATTTCCATTATGTACTATTCCATTTACAACCGCGAAACCAATAGGCTACCAAGAAAACCATAATAGAATGTATCTACTGTATTTCTATGATTAAACATACCAATATGTACAGTGCTTTCAGAAAGTATTCACACCCCTTGACTTTTTCCACATTTTGTTGTGTTACAGCCTGAATATAACATTTATTAAATTGAGTTTTTGTGTCACTGATCTACACATAATACCCCATAATGTAAAAGTGGAATTTAGTTTTTTAGACATTTTTACAAATTAATTGTAACAGTCCTGACCTGTTTTATGTTGTTTTTATGTGTTTATGGTCAGGGCGGTAGTTTTGGGTGGGCAGTCTATGTTATCTGTTTCTATGTTGGTTTTGGTTTGCCTGGTATGGCTCTTGATTAGAGGCAGGTGGTTTGCGTTTTCCTCTAATCAAGAGTCATATTTAGGTAGGGCATTCTCACTGTTTGTTTGTGGGTGATTGTCTTCAGTGTCAGTATGTTTGTTCGTACCACACTGGACTGTAGCGTTTGTTTGTTTCGTTTCGATGTCGTCTGTTTCCTGTACGTAAGTTTATGTTTAGTTATGTAAGTTTATGTTCAGGTTTCGTCAACGTCGTTTTCTTGTTTTGTAGTTTGAAAGTGTTTTGTTTCGTTTCGTGTTTGCCATCATCGTTATTAAATAAAAGATGGCTTATTTCCCAAAGCCTGCGTTTTGGTCAGAAGATCCTTCTCTCCTCACCTCTTCCGAGGATGAGGAGAGCACAAGCTGTTACAGAATCACCCACCACGCTAAGACCAAGCGGCAAAGGGAAACTAAACGGAGTAAGGGACAGGAGAGAAAGGAGCAATGGACATGGGACGATGTTTTGGATGGAAAGGGTGTCTACACATGGGAGGAGATCCTAGCTGGTAGAGATCGCCTCCCATGGGAACAGCTGGAGGCACTGAGGAGAGCGGAGGCTACCGGAGAGAGGAACCGGAGCTATGAGGGAACGCGTCTGGCACGGAAGCCAAAAAAGCCCGTAAGTAATTCCCAAAAATTTCTTGGGGGGGGGCTAGGAGATAGTGGGCCAAGGGCAGGTAGGAGACCTGCGCCCACTTCCCAGGCTTACCGTGGAGAGCGGGAGTACGGGCAGGCGCCGTGTTACGCAGTAGAGCGCACGGTGTCTCCTGTACGAGTGCATAGCCCAGTGCGGGTTATTCCACCTCCCCGCACTGGGAGGGCTAGATTGGGTATTGAGCCAGGTGTCATGAGGCCGGCTCAACGCGTCTGGTCTCCAGTGCGTCTCCTCGGGCCGGCATACATGGCACCTGCCTTACGCATGGTTTCCCCGGTTCGCCTACATAGGCCGGTGCGGGTTATTCCACCTCCCCGCACTGGTCGGGCAACCGGGAGCATTCAACCAGGTAAGGTTGGGCAGGTTCAATGCTCAAGAGTGCCAGTACGCCTCCACGGTCCGGTATTTCCGGCACTACCTCCCCGCCCCAGCCTAGTACCTACAGTGTCTACACTATGCACTAGGCTACCAGTGCGTATCCTGAGCCCTGTTCCTCCTCCACGCACTCTCCCTGTAGTGCGTGTATCTAGCCCGGTGCCTCCAGTTCCGGCACCACGCACTAAGCTACCAGTGCGTCTCCAGAGCCCTAAACACACTGTATCTTCTCCCCCTACTAATCCTGATGTGCTTGTCCTCAGCCCGGTGTCACCAGTGCCGGTACCACGCATCAGGGATAGAGTAGGCTTTGAGAATACAGTGTGCCCTGTTCCTGCTCCCCGCACTAGTAGGAAGGTGCTTATCCTTAGCCCGGTGCCTCCAGTTCCGGCACCACGCACCAGGTCTACAGTGCGCCGTATCCGGCCAGAGCCATCCGTCTCACCAGCGCCATCTGAGCCATCCGTCTCCCCAGCGCCATCTGAGCCATCCGTCTCCCCAGCGCCATCTGAGCCATCCGTCTCCTCAGCGCCATCTGAGCCATCCGTCTCCCCAGCGCCATCTGAGTCATCCGTCTGCCAGGAGCCTGCAAAGCCGCCCGTCTGCCATGAGCCTGCAAAGCCGCCCGTCTGCCATGAGCCTACAGAGCCATCTGCCAGACAGGAGCCGCTAGAGCCGTCAGCCAGACAGGAGCCGCTAGAGCCGCCCGCCAGACAGGATCTGCCAGAGCCGCCAACCAGACAGGATCTGCCAGAGCCGCCAACCAGACAGGATCTGCCAGAGCCGCCAACCAGACAGGATCTGCCAGAGCCGCCAACCAGACAGGATCTGCCAGAGCCGCCAACCAGACAGGATCTGCCAGAGCCGCCAACCAGACAGGATCTGCCAGAGCCGCCAGCGAGCCATGAGCCGTCAGAGAGCCATGAGCAGCCAGAGCTGTCAGAGAGCCATGAGCAGCCAGAGCTGTCAGAGAGCCATGAGCAGCCAGAGCCGTCAGAGAGCCATGAGCAGCCAGAGCCGTCAGAGAGCCATGAGCGTCGAGAGCCGTCAGCCTGCCATGAGCGTCGAGAGCCGTCAGCCTGCCATGAGCGTCGAGAGCCGTCAGCCTGCCATGAGCGTCGAGAGCCGTCAGCCTGCCATGAGCGTCGAGAGCCGTCAGCCTGCCATGAGCGTCGAGAGCCGTCAGCCTGCCATGAGCGTCGAGAGCCGTCAGCCTGCCATGAGCGTCGAGAGCCGTCAGCCTGCCATGAGCGTCGAGAGCCGTCAACCTGCATGGACCTGCCAGAGCCGTCCAGCCAGGACCTGCCAGAGCCGTCCAAACAGGACCTGCCAGAGTCCTTCAGCCGGGATCTGCCCCTTGTCCCGGTGTTGCCCCTTGTCCCGGTGCTGCCCCTTGTCCCGGTGCTGCCCCTTGTCCCGGTGCTGCCCCTTGTCCCGGTGCTGCCCCTTGTCCCGGTGCTGCCCCTTGTCCCGGTGCTGCCCCTTGTCCCGGTGCTGCCCCTTATTCCGGTGCTGGTCCTTGTTCCGGTGCTGCCCCTTGTCCCGGTGCTACCCCTTGTCCCGGTGCTACCCCTTGTCCCGGTGCTGCCCCTTGTCCCGGTGCTGGCTGTTTATTTAGGGGAAAGTAGTTTTAGGGTGGTCAGTGGAAGGGGTAGACAGAAGAGGGGAGTGACTATGGTGGTGTGGGGACAGCGTCCTGAGCCGGAACCACCACCGTGGTCAACTGCCCACCCGGACCCTCCCCTGGACTTTGTGCTGGTGCGCCCGGCGTTCGCACCTTGAGGGGGGGGTACTGTAACAGTCCTGACCTGTTTTATGTTGTTTTTATGTGTTTATGGTCAGGGCGGTAGTTTTGGGTGGGCAGTCTATGTTATCTGTTTCTATGTTGGTTTTGGTTTGCCTGGTATGGCTCTTGATTAGAGGCAGGTGGTTTGCGTTTTCCTCTAATCAAGAGTCATATTTAGGTAGGGCATTCTCACTGTTTGTTTGTGGGTGATTGTCTTCAGTGTCAGTATGTTTGTTCGTACCACACTGGACTGTAGCGTTTGTTTGTTTCGTTTCGATGTCGTCTGTTTCCTGTACGTAAGTTTATGTTTAGTTATGTAAGTTTATGTTCAGGTTTCGTCAACGTCGTTTTCTTGTTTTGTAGTTTGAAAGTGTTTTGTTTCGTTTCGTGTTTGCCATCATCGTTATTAAATAAAAGATGGCTTATTTCCCAAAGCCTGCGTTTTGGTCAGAAGATCCTTCTCTCCTCACCTCTTCCGAGGATGAGGAGAGCACAAGCTGTTACATTAATAAAATATTAAAGGCTAAAATGTCTTGAGTCAAAAAGTATTCAACCCCTTTGTTATGGCAAGCATTGGCTGACTGCAACAAAAATTCAGCCCTGGCATTTTAGCAACACATCATTCCCAAGTGGTAATCACTATTACATATTAAGGAATTGGCATTACATTTGTGTGTCTCTTTCTCTGATTTCTTCCTACCGCCAGTGCACCTACCGCCACTGAGCCGTCTCTGCTAGGCCAAGCATCCTTTCTCACAGCTCTGGTACTAGAAGACCAGGGGACCGCACTGCCTATACTGATCCCAGCAACATCTTAGTTGTGAATGAATAAACAAATGTATTAGATAAAGAAGAAAAAATACTGAATAAATGCCTAATAGGTTACCATTGGCTCATAATACCTTATAAAAGACTAACTATTTATTTAGCTAATTAGTGCCTGGCTATCATCAAATCAAAATATATGGGTCACATTCCCAGAATACAGGACGTAAATGTTGCAGCAAAATGCTTACTCACAGGCTCTCCTCAACAGTGCAACACACACACACATACACACAGACATAAATACCAACAAATAATAGAAACATATTTTAAAAAGGAAGAAGGGTAGTAGGAATATATACACAATATACTATGAATATACTATGAATACTACAGAATATGCTGGGATGGAAAGGTAAAGAAAGAAGATACCTAGTCAGTTGCACAACTGAATGCATTCAACTGAAATGTGTCTCCTGCATTTAACTCAACCCCTCTGAATCAGAGAGGTGCAGTGGGGTGTTCGTAGTGAGGACGACTGGCTACTATTTGGAACTTTGTGAGTTGAGCTTTCTGGTGCCCAGAAACGCTGAGGCATCACCCAAGTGGGTGCTACCCAGAGTGGAAGAGAAATCCGGTGGCTATAAGACTCAGGCTCGTTCCCAGACTTTCTCTCTACAAGATCATCAACAAACTCCATCACCATCATCTACCATTCTCTGACCAGCTCTCTCCGCTCAAGCCATGAACGGACCCTCTGCCACGGTCGTCTTGAGGTGAATGAATGGACCAAGGCGCATCGTGATATAAATACATCTTTTATTTTACGACGAAGATGAATACGAAACACTTATACAAACTATACAAAACAACAAACAACCGTGAAGCTTCAAACGAAAGTGCACACACAAGCTACTTACGTTCAACATAGACAATCTCCCACAATCACCTAAAGCCTATGGCTGCCTTAAATATGGCTCCCAATCAGAGACAATTAATGACATCTGTCTCTGATTGAGAACCAAACCAGGCAACCATAGACTTTCCTAGAACTCTCTCCTGAACACAACCTCATATACTATACAACACCGCCTAAACAATACACACACCCTAAACTAGACAAAACACACAAACTTCCCATGTCACACCCTGACCTAACTAAAATAATAAAGAAAACAAAGAATACTAAGGCCAGGGCGTGACCGGCTCAATACTCAATCTAGCCCTGCCAGTGCGGGGAGGTGGAATAACCCGCACCGGGCTATGCACAAGTACAGGAGACACCGTGCGCTCTATTGCGTAACACGGTGTCTGCCCGTACTCCCGCTCTCCGCGGTTAGCCTGGGAAGTGGGCGCAGGTCTCCTACCTGCCCTCGGCCCACTACCTCTTAGGCCCCCCCAAGAAGTTTTTGGGGTTTACTCACATGCTTCCTTGCTAGTCGCGTACCCTCATAACTTCGGTTCCTCTCTGCGGTTGCCTCTGCTCTCCTAATCGCCTCCAGCTGTTCCCATGGAAGGCGATCTCTTCCAGCTCGGATCTCCTCCCATGTGTAGCAACCCTTGCCGTCCAATACATCCTCCCATGTCCACGAGTCCTGGTTACTTTGCCGCTGTTGTTGGTTCCGCTCACGCTGCTTGATCCATGTGTGGTGGGAGATTCTGCCACGGTCGTCTTGAGGTGAATGAATGGACCAAGGCGCATCGTGATATAAATACATCTTCTTTTATTTTACGACGAAGATGAACACGAAACGAAACACTTATACAAACTATACAAAACAACAAACAACTGTGAAGCTTCAAACGAAAGTGCACACACAAGCTACTTACGTTCAACATAGACAATCGCCCACAATCACCTAAAGCATATGGCTCCCTTAAATATGGCTCCCAATCAGAGACAATTAATGACATCTGTCTCTGATTGAGAACCAAACCAGGCAACCATAGACTTTCCTAGAACTCTCTCCTGAACACAACCCCATATACTATACAACACCCCCTAAACAATACACACACCCTAAACTAGACAAAACACACAAACTTCCCATGTCACACCCTGACCTAACTAAAATAATAAAGAAAACAAAGAATACTAAGGCCAGGGCGTGACACCCTCCATCTTCGGAGGATGCAGCTTTCAAAGACTTGGCCTCTATTGGTTGACCTGTCCTGATAAATTGCTTGTTTGTTTTTTGCTGTTGAAGCGCTTTGAGATTAAATGAAAAGCGCTATAGAAATGCCATACATTATTATTATTATTACTATTATTATTATTATTATTAATACTATTACTACTAGTATTACTATCATTATAATTATTACTATTGCTATTATTATTACTAGTATTATTATTATGACCATTGTGACTATTATTACTGTTGTTATTATTAATAGTATTATGATTATTATTAACATTATTATTATTATGATTATTATTACTATTATTATGAGTATTACTATTATTGCTGTTTATATTATTATTACTATTATTACTATTGTTCTTATTATTATTACTATTATTATTACAGTTATTACTATTGTTAATATTTTATTACTATTATTATGAACAATACTATTATTACTGTTCTTAATATTACTGCTATTGGTATTACTACTATTACTAGTATTACTATTATTATTACTATTATTACTACGGTTATGATTGCTATTGTTATTAGTATTAGTACTATTGTTATTACTATTATTACTACTGTTATGATTACTATTATTACTATTTTTAGTAGTACTACTATTATTATTATTACTATTATTACTACTATTATTATTATTACTACTATTATTACTACTAGTATTATTATTATTACTATTAAGGACTCTGCATGGTCAATCCGAATTCTGCATTAGCCACAGAAGTCAGAGCATTCATGCTTCTTGCGCTTCGCGGATGTCAGGGATCCCACCGGGACTTTCATTACGCACACCTGTCCCCTATTCCCACTGATTAGGACTTGTATAAGTGTGCCCTTTGGTTTCCATTGGACTGTTGAAAATGGTTACAATGTCCGTTGGTATGTGTGAGTACCTGTGCTGTGTGTTTTGGTCTTTCGTGCCCTTGTGGATTGCGCAGATGATTACGGGTCTCGTCCCGTGTGTTAATCATTGTGCGCGTGTGTAATTTATTCGAGGTACTCCTCACTCTTTTGTTTGGGTTTCAACACTGTGTTTTTGTTGAGTGTTTGTTTGGTCTTTGTCCCTGTGCCTTTACACGGCACGTCGTAATTTGGGTGCAATAAAAAACTACCCCTAGTCTCAAAGCAAAGGGTCTGAATATTTATGTAAATTAGGTATTTCTTATTATATATATTTTTTTCAATTGCAAAAACTTCTAAAAACCTCTTTTTGGTTTGTCATTATGTGGTATTGTATGTAGATTGAATAGGATTTTTTTTTTTATCCATTTAAGAATAAGAGTGCAACGTAACAAAAAGTGGAAAAAGTCAAGGAGTCTGGATACTTTCCGAATGCAATGTACATTTACAGGAGGTTGCACCCTCTTCAATCAATAGGCTAGGGGCAAAATAACATCCAAATTGAGCGCTCATCGACTGAGAGAGGAATCAGGTGCAATTTTCTGGCTTTGTTAACTGGCACCACAGGTAGTTTATGGGCAAAGTGCACACGGTTTTCCGACTCTTTGTGCATCGAAGCACCACAAAAAAACTGTCTGTAACACAGAACCCAAACCAGATGCGCGCGTGCGCCATCGTGCATACATTTATTTTGTCCACCCACACCAAACGAGATCACGACACGCAGGTTAAAATATCAAACCAAACTCTGAACCAATTAGATTAAATTGGGGACAGGTCGAAAAGCATTAAACATTTATGGCAATTTAGCTAGCTAGCTTGCACTTGCTAGCTAATTTGTCCTATTTAGCTAGCTTGCTGTTGCTAGCTAATTTGTCCTGGGATATAAGCATTGAGTTGTTATTTTACCTAAAATGCACAAGGTCTTCTACTCCACCAATTATTCCACACATAAACGGTCAACCGAATCGTTTCTAGTCATGTCTCTTCCTTCCAGGCTTTTTCTTCTCTTGATTTTATATTGCGATTGGCAACTTTCATAAATTAGGTGCGTTACAGCCACTGACCTCGTTCATTTTTCAGTCACCCACGTGGGTATAACCAATGAGGATATGGCACGTGGGTACCTGCTTCTATAAACCAATGAGGAGATGGCAGAGGCAGGACTTGCAGTGCGATCTGCATCAGAAATAGAACTGACTTCTATTTTATCAATTTACTATGCAGACACTCCTTGGCGTGCCCGAGCAGGGTGGGTGCAATAATTGAATAATATAGATTTCTAAATTCATTTTGGTGTTGTCAGCCTGTTAGTCGTGATAATGCTTTAAATCCATCACTGCAAATAACTGACAGTTTCGAAAAACGAATACATGTGGATCACATTTTAGGGTTGAGGTATGAGTCTGTGGAGTGCACCTGTTGCAGCAAGCCCAGGCACTACTGGAGGTGCGCTTTATGGAGTGGGCACACCATAAATAATCCTGTAGACTATATCAATAGGTTAAGGCTACAATATCCTTTCATAGTGTTTATATCAGTACAACAACATAGGTCTATCAGATAGAGGACTTTTGGGGGGCTTAGGGCCTACCTTTTCTGGAGACACAGGATAATCAAGTTTCAGTTATGACATCACTTGTTTACAATATTAGTCAATATGCCTACTATGTCAAAAAGTGCGGGCAAAGAAGAAGAACATGTGAGTAGGCCTAGGATAATGCTTTGTTCGTTCTTCATATTAATGTCGCTTCACATTTGTATAATTCTAAAGATGGATGATGAAAGTCTATGAGATGAATATGTAGCCTACAGAATCAATCATCATGTAGGCCTACGGCTAGTTGACTACTTTAAGAATAGTTTAACAATGTAAATGGATCAAACAAATGTGTTTTAGATATGAGCTTGATTCAACATTTTTCATGCAAAGTGAATTGGCAAAAGGGGGAATTATTGCAAACCAAGTTACAGGGATGGGGTCTACTATCAAAACCCCACGTCTAAAAAGTTTTGTCATGACTGTCTCTGTCTTTGTAGGGGTTACAGGAAGCCCAAGAGAGGACATTCCCTGTATTCTTCAGAGGAAAACTAGGGGAGAAGGTTAGTGTGATAGTATGACATTCCAAATGATCTGAGATCCTCAATTTCTTTCAAATGAAATGTTACCTAATTATATCTTTTTAATGACTTCCTTCCCATTTCCAGTCCTAATTCCACAACCATTCCCACTGTAGTATCCATTGCCCTGACATTGAGGTTTGTTAAAACACAATCCACAGCTCCATCAGGAGACCCCCGGGTTTGACCTGTTGGACCCCAACATGAGAGTCATGGATGTTAGTTATAACTGCCTCCACGACAAACACCTGAAGAGTTTTTTCCGCCATCCGGAAAGGAAGAAGCGGCTGGTGAAGCAAGGCCTCATCACCTCAAATGAGAAGGCATGGCAAACCTCCTTTTTCTTTCCAAAATCTTAAAGTGACACTTATATGGAACTGAGAAAATTGGACAGGTGTAAGCAATATGATGGCTAGGTGAAATGTTTGCCATTTTGCTTAGTTTACACAAATCCAAATCTACAAGTGCATATGGTCATTGTTAGTGCAGGTTGTAAAAGAGAATGTGTTCTTAATGTCTTACCTGGTTAAATAAAGGCAAAATCAATCAATATTGGGGTAGAGCAGGGGTGTCAAACATACGGCCCGCGGGCCGAAACCGGCCCCCAAGGAGGTTCGATCAGGCCCGCAGGATAATTTGAAAGTGGAAAAAATGCATAAAAGACATGGAATTAATATTTTTAATTCGCTGCAATTCATGGATTATCCGCTAAGGGGCGCACTCTTTCCATCAGAGTAGAAGACAAGCCGCATCACTGAGACAGACTGAAAACAGCAGACGGTATCAATGCGCCATCTGCTGCTTGTTACGACGTTGTTAATACCTTGGTCTCTACCTCTCCGCTACACCCTCATTAGCCAAAATGTCGTTATCCAAACGGAGAAAAGTAGATAAGGAGTGTAGAATTTTCAAAGAAAAATGGACCACGTCCTATTTATTTACAGAGATGCACGGAAAACCTTCGTGCTTGGTGTGTTTGCAACAAGTTTCGGTATTGAAGGAATATAATATTCGACGCCACTACGAGACTCATCACAGCGAAAAATATGACGGCTTGCAAGGACAACTGAGAAGAGATAAGATTAACGAATTGCTGGCGGGTCTGAGGAAACAGCAGTCAACTTTCATCCAGAGTTGAGAAGTCAGTGAAGCAGCGGTAAAAGCCAGCTATCTGAACAAAATGTTGCAAGGCCGCAAAAAAGTTGTCACACAGTTTTCTGACAACATACATGCATTTAAGTTGAAGCTGACTTTGTGGGAGATGCAACTGGCAAATGGCAACCCTGCTCATTTCCCCTGTCTGAGAGATGTGTGTGTGACCAGACCTGATGCGGACATGAAACGGTACAAAGACAAAATTGCAGGACTACTGCGGGAGTTTGAGAAACGTTTTCAGGTATTTGGTGAACTTGAGACAGAATTTTCAGTTTTTCGCTCACCTTTCACAGTTAAAGCTTCTGATCTGCCGGTCGAAATTCAGCTAGAGATAATTGATTTGCAGTGTGATGCAGATTTGAAGGGCAAATTTGCCTCTGTAGGTCTGGACAGATTTTATCAGTATCTACTACCAGGGTACCCCAAATTAACAGCCCTGGCTGCTAAAATTTTGTGCATGTTTGGGACAACCTACCTTTGTGAACAAATTTTCTCAGTGATGAATATCAATAAAACAAAAATGCGTTCAAGGCTCACAAACAAGCACTTAAATGACATTCTGAAAGTGACAGCTAGTCAGGACATGACACCTGGTGTTGATGCACTTGTACAGGCCAAAAGATGCCAAGTTTCAGGAACAAATACAAGTCCAGACTAGACTAACACCTTTAAAATGCTGCCTTAGATACTGTTTGCATTGAAAGAATACAGCTCTGTGAAGATGAATCCTTACTGTGGTGATTTAAAAAATGTGCACTTTAATGTTAGTCAGCAGCTTCAAAACAAAAGTTGTGTGATGGAATTCTACTGTTCATACAACTCCATAAATTTTCAGTATGTATTGTATGTGTATGTATGTTTCATGTATGAAGTTTACAGATTTACAGGACAGGCGAACACTTTCTTCATTACACATTTAAAATCACTCTCCTTAGTTTGTAAGGTGTACGCAGGGATTACATTTAGATTTTATATGCGTATGTGTAAGTGGTTTAAAAATTCCTTTCTTTAAAAGTCTCATTTAATCTTAAAGTGCATTACTATATTTTTCAGTACCAATTAAAGTTTTGTGCCTTTGTACAATCAGTGGGATCAGTTGCAATGCATATTTGTGAATGATAAAAGTAAATTGCACATTTTGTCTAAGGAAATATGAGGTGTTTCATGAAATGTTTTGTAAAAGGATAGTTCATTAAATTTCAATATTTTCCTAATGTTCTTGTGCTTCTTTACACCAAAACAAAGGAAAGACATGATATTTTGGTTATTTATAGCAGAGTATGGTATAATTTTAATGGTCCGGCCCACTTGACATCTCCCTAGGCCGTATGTGGCCCACGATGCGAAATGAGTTTGACACCCCTGGGGTAGAGGTTAGAGGTAGATTTGGGATTGGGTGTTTGTACACATGAACTTCCTCTAAAAATGGCTCTTTTGTGGCTCCTCCCTTTCAGGTGCTGTGTACGTGTAAAGAGTACAATCGCTACAGTAGCTACATCAAGTCAGTTCAGTTGCTGTGGGAGAAGCAGTGCTGTGCCCTGCAGGTTAGAGTGGTCTACTTTCTAGATGCACAATTATAAAAACACAAAAGCTATATTGTAAGACACACCTTTCCATGCGTTTTATATTTCAACTGTGTATGTAACTTGCTATCGCTCATGGATCGGGAAAGGGTTTTCTGATCACGTGACAACACCAGGAAAAACTTGTGGAAGGCAAGGGTGCAAATGAATCTCTCTCTCTCACTATCAGAAAAATCTTTTGAAGCAGTTCCTAGTCTTGCAGCAGCAAGGGGAGGTTCCTTCCCACATCTCACTGACGGATATTAGAGAATGGCTCATTGCCAAGGGTAGAAACTACTTCAAGAACACGTGAGTGTTATTAGAATCTTTTACCCAAATTTGTTAAAAAAACATAAGCAAAGGTGTGGAATCACGTTGACCTCCTATCTAGCAATAACTTAAGAAATAGATATGGTGGACAGTTTGAGTTGTAGAAAAATGAAGGTAAATCATGTTTGATGTTCCCTTGTATGTGAAGGTTTCAGAGTGAAATGGAAGAGGGGAAGAACCTTCACTTGGCTGAACTGGCTTGGGATGTGAAACGACGCCGCAGGCTTGAGGAGCTGGAAAGAGAAGTGTGCAGGGAGCTGCGCCTGGAGCGCCGAATCTGCTGGTCGGTGATTGGACAGGTAAGGATGGAACAGCGGCACTCCTAGGGCTGATATCAACTCATAGTTGCTTAAGCAGCAGTAGGACCTCAGTGTTTCTGTTGGTATCTTCATCCATTTGCCTCTCTCTCTCACCCGTCTCTCTTAGCCTGGTAGCCAGATGGGAGATTGGAGACCCCTGGGCATGGAGACACACACACCTCTGGTAATGGACTCTACCTTCAGACACTCCACCTCCTCGATGGACACTCTTTCCAGTCAGATCTCGACTAAGAACCTCGAGGTTGCTAGGCTACATACTGCCAGACCACGTTATGCCAGACCACCAACTGAAAGACCTAGCAGTGACTCTGATCACTCTGGAACCTTGTCGACTGTGACGACCTGCTCACCACATTCAGCTAGCCACTCAGTGGTAGGTCATTTTGGTCATGAACATGTTCCCAGCTTTCACTCTTTGGGGGCTGTAGACATATTACTGCTTCCCTGTCTCCCATCTCCTGGGAAATCCATATCCAAGTACAGTTGCAAGAAAAAGTATGTGAACCCTTTGGAATTACCTGGACTTCTGTGTAAATTGGTCATAAAATGTTATCTGATTTTCATCTAAGTCACAACAATAGACAAACACAGTCTGCTTAAACTAGTAACACACAAATAATTTTACTTTTTCATGTCTTTATTGAACATACCGTGTAAACATTCACAGTGCAGGGTAGAAAAAGTACACTCAGCAAAAAAATAAACCTCCCTTTTTTAGAACCCTGTCTTTCAAAGATAATTCGTATAAATCCAAATAACTTCACAGATCTTCATTGTAAAGGGTATAAACACTGTTTCCCATGCTTGTTCAATGAACCATAAACAATGAATGAACATGCATTTGTGGAACGGTCGTTAAGACACTAACAGCTTACAGACGATAGGCAATTAAGGTCACAGTTATGAAAACTTAGGAAACTAAAGAGGCCTTTCTACTGACTCTGAAAAACACCAAAAGAAAAATGTCCAGGGTCCCTGCTCATTTGTGTGAACGTGCCTTAGGCATGCTGTAAGTAGGCATGAGGACTGCAGATGTGGCCAGGGCAATACATTGCAATGTCTGTACTGTGAGATGCCTAAGACAGCGCTACAGGGAGACAAGACGGACAGGTGATCGTCCTCGCAGTGGCAGACCTCGTGTAACAACACCTCCACAGGATTGGTACATCCAAACATCACACCTGCGGGACAGGTACAGGATGGCAACAACAACTGCCCGAGTTACACCAGGAACGCACAACCCCTCCATCAGTGCTCAGACTGTCCGCAATAGGCTGAGAGAGGCTGGACTGACGGCTTGTAGGCCTGTTGTAAGGAAACCGGCAACAACGTCGCCAATGGGCACAAACCAACCATCGCTGGACCAGACAGGACTGTCAAAAAGTGCTCTTCACTGACGAGTCATGGTTTTGTTTCACCAGGGTTGATGGTCGGATTCGCGTTTATCGTCGAAGGAATGAGCGTTACACCAATGCCTGTACTCTGGAGCGGGATCGATTTGGAGGTGGAGGGTCTGTCATTGCCTTGGGCGGTGTGTCACTGCATTATCGGACTGAGCTTGTTGTTATTCCAGGCAGTGTCAACGCTGTGCGTTACAGGGAAGAAAACCTCCTCCCTCATGTGGTACCCTTCCTGCAGGCTTATCCTGACATGACCCTCCAGCATGACAATGCCACAAGCCATACTGCTCGTCCTGTGCGAGATTTCCTGCAAGACAAGAATGTCCGTGTTCTGCCATGGCCAGCGAAGAGCTCGTATCTCAATCCCATTGAGCACGTCTGGGACCTGTTGGATCGGCGGGTGAGGGCTAGGGCCATCCCCTCCAGAAATGTCCTGGAACTTGCAGGTGCCTTGGTGGAAGAGTGGGGTAACATCTCACAGCAAGAACTGGCAAATCTGGTGCAGTCCATGAGGAGGAGATGCACTGCAGTACTTAATGCAGCTGGTGGCCACACCAGATACTGACTGTTACTTTTGATTTTGAACCCCCCCTTTGTTCAGGGACACATTATTCCATTTCTGTTAGCCACATATTCAGTTTGTCTCAGTTGTTCAATCTTGTATGCTCATACAATTATTTACACATATATAATTTCATGAAATCAGAAGAACAATACAGCAAATGAAAGATAAACATCTTGTGAATCCAGCCATCATTTCCGATTTTTAAAATGTTTTACAGCAAAAACACTATGTATTCATATTAGCTCACCACAATAGCCAAACACACAACGCCATGTTTTCACCATGTTTCCACCGCATAGGTAGCTTTCGCAAAACCCACAAATAGAGATAAAATTAATCATTAACCTTGAACAACTTCATCAGATGACAGTCTTATAACATCATGTTATACAATACATTTATGTTTTGTTCGAAAATGTGCATATTTGAGGTATAAATTGTAGTTTTACATTGCAGCAACCATCACAAATAGCACCAAACAGCCAGAATAATTACAGAGAGCAATGTGAAATACATAAATACTCATCATAAAACATTTATGAAAAATACATGTTGTACAGCAAATGAAAGATACACTGGTCCTTAATGCAACCGCTGTGTTAGATTTTTAAAAATAACTTTAGTACAACATACAGCATGCAATATTGTGAGACAGCGCCCTACAATTCTCCACCTTGTTGGAGCCAACAAAAATACGAAATAACATCATAAATATTGTCTTACTTTTGATGTTCTTCCATCAGAATGTTGTGCAAGGAGTCCTTGTTCCAGAATAAATCGTTGTTTGTTTTTAGAATGTCCATTTCTTCTGTCGAATTAGCAACTTTGGCTAGCCATGTGGAGCTCACGTGTCCAAGAAATGTTTGCGCCTGGAACGAAAAATTCCAAAAGTCCCAATAAACGTTGAATAAACTGGTCAAACTCGGTTGAAAAATCCTACTTTATGATGTTTTTCTCATATGTATCCAATAAAATCAGAGCCGGAGCATTTCGTCGTGTAAACCGAACGCATTTCAGAAGACAATGCGAGGTTCCCTTGTGCACAGCTGACTACTGACAAAAGAGCGGACCTGTTACTCCAAAAGCTCTCATTCGGCCTCACATCAAGCTAGACACCCATTCAACCTTCTACTGCCTGTTGACATCTAGTTACAGAGCGTTACAGGGAAGAAAACCTCCTCCCTCATGTGGTACTCTTCCTGCAGGCTTATCCTGACATGACCCTCCAGCATGACAATGCCACAAGCCATACTGCTCGTCCTGTGCGAGATTTCCTGCAAGACAGGAATGTCCGTGTTCTGCCATGGCCAGCGAAGAGCTCGTATCTCAATCCCATTGAGCACGTCTGGGACCTGTTGGATCGGCGGGTGAGGGCTAGGGCCAAAAACTTGTGGAGGGCAAGGGTGCAAATGAATCTCTCTCTCTCTCTCTCTCTCTCAGAAAAATCTTTTGAAGCAGTTCCTAGTCTTGCAGCAGCAAGGGGAGGTTCCTTCCCACATCTCACTGACGGATATTAGAGAATGCCACTGACTACTCTGGAACCTCTGCTGTGGTAGGTCGTGGGCATGTCATCCCTGTCAAACTGACCTTGGCCCCTTTCTCCTCCTTACTCTCCAGCGAAGAGACCAACACCAACCTCCCCTCCAGCAGCCGCCCCTCCTCGTGCTCTATCAAGCTTTTAGACAGAAGGAGTGACATTCCTTGCTCCCTGGCTGTGAGCTCTATTTCAACTGTTCCTGGAACTGACTCTAGCAGGAGCCCTATGCGGGAGAATCAATATGCTACTGAGGTCTCGTCGATCTGCCTCAGCCAAGATAGAAATGGCCAAGGAGGGAGTGTGACACTTTCAGCCCCTTTGGATGTTTCCCTCCCCTCCATTATTGAGCGGGCTGGCAGACTTGTATGTTCCGTCATCTCCCAGTCTTTAGCAATTGTGGAGCCGCGGTCAAGTGTGAATGGTGAGAAGGGCTCTCCATCTCCCACCACAGTCTCCCATTCTCCTACAAGAGTGTTTGTCAGCCACTTAAGGAGTAGCCCACTAGGCGAGGACCTTGTAGATTCAACACTTGCGGATGTTATCTCTGTCCTGAAAATGGAGGGAATTTTTTCCTCCTCTCCGACTTTGGACGAGGAGCTGCTTGATCTCTCCTCCAGTTGTTCTTCATCAACCAGCGAAACACTGCAATGTG